>NC_031769.1:26731992-27005878 GCF_001522545.3 Parus major
ATTCTATTCCATTCCATTCCATTCCATTCCATTCCATTCCATTCCATTCCATTCCATTCCATTCCATTCCATTCCATTCCATTCCATTCCATTCCAATTCTATCCATGAAAGATACTGATATGACACTGACAATGATTCGTCAAAAAAAAAAATAAATCTTTGCATTTTTTTTTTGTGAAAAACTTTGCAAAAAACCTCTAAAATCCATAAAGTAAAAGCTCTAGTTTCTGGAGAAGTGTGAGAGAAGAGGAGAGAGAAATTAATCTCAAAACACAGGTTTTCCCAGAAATATATTCTGTTCTCAGTTTTCCCCCAGGTATGATTCAGTCTGACGCCTAGGGAAGGAAGAGTCTTATAATCATGCTCAGGACAACTACACAGTGTTTTGCTCTGATCCTGGACAGCCATTTCTGTTCTTATAAACTCACATGCTCCAGATTTTCCTCATCCATGGAAGGAAAGAGATATTCTCACTAACACACATGAGAATATACGATGCAAGATGAAATATGACAGATGGCAAAAATATCAGCATAATAATGCCTGCATCCTGCACAGCTGAGTTAAAAGGGTAGGTCAATGATAGGGTGCATGATCTAAAGTGTGAAAGAAAATCAGTCCTGCTAATATGAACAGATCTACAGCTTTCCAGCACAAAGGACTGTCCTCTTCCCTGGATCTCATAAGCAGACCTTGACCATCATTGAGGCCTTTCAAAATCCTAAGCAGTTGTGAATATCTTTAACTAGAAAAATCCCCACCTAGTTAAGAGGGGAAAAAAATAAAAGGCAAACTAGACATTTCAAGACCTATTAATTTTAATGACTGGAAAAGTTAATGATGTAAAACCAACATTTAAGACTTTTTTAAAAGGAGAGAAACCCACTACTTCCTACTAAGCACAAGCATAGAGCAATAATTAGGCACAACATTAACATGTCCTCCATAAATAAACTACCAATAAGTACTGAAAATATCTCCTTCCAATAGACTCACCAAGCTTTAAATTTACATTTGCAGTACCATTTATTGAGACAAATGAGGGTTTGGACCTCTGTTCACTTTTCTCATGAAAGGATAAGTTCTTGGCTTTTCTTGGTGGTATAGCCTTGATTATACAGCTATCACACACAGACAACACCTGAAACCTTGGATAATCTGGAATTTGGATGATTAGGAAGCTAGAGAACCCTCTTTGAAGTACATATTTGGGTCAAACCTTTTGAGCAAAGGCTTTAAAGCCTGCTGAATTGATTCCTGCCAATTATAGAAACGTGACTGCTCTCTTTCAAGACCGGTCTTCTCAGCTGGACTTCAGCAGCTCAAGAGGGAAAAGCCCAAGAAAGATATTAACAGTGAAGAGGAGAAAGCTGAAGGCCAGATTACCCACAGTGACCTCCTATTTGCATGTCTTAGATACTGAAGTGCTGCTTAAATAGATCTGGGGAACAACTGACAGTTTGCAATTAAATAGTATTCACATATTCCTTTCTCGTCCCTCTCCTTCCTTGAACTGATGAACCACAATTCAATTTCTAAGATCTTCAACTGGAAGATCTTAGAAAATATTTGAAGAACTCTTCAGTAGCTCCCCTGCCCTAACACCTTTGTTCTGGATGAGCTGTGGTTTCTGACTCAACACGGACAAGTACTGAAAGCTACCTGCGTGCTCTGTGCTTCTGGTCACACATGCCAGGGGCAGCAGGCTGCCACACCAGCATGCTCTTTAAATCCTGTGATCCACAAGAAGTATCTGTATTTGTTTATGGGAATGTTTGGCACCAAAGATTAAACCCTGCTGCTGTAGGTTAATCATGTAATCTGATGAACAGACTATTCACCAATAAACCAGCAAAGTCTGCTTTTTAATGCAGACACAACTGCTGTTTTCTAGGCTTTTCTCATCTTTAATTCATGGTAAATGAATGAAAATAAGTCTTTAAAAAGTAATATGAACAGGATCAGCTTGCTTTAGGTGATTTGATTTTCAAATATTCAAAGAAAGAGAAGTCAAGTTCTTGTGATAAGTAGAAACCAAGTAATCCAGTGTTACTGTGCTTTGAGAATTTGAAGAGAACTACATTAACATTACCAGGACTTGGAAATAAGCTCTAGAAATTGATTTATCTTGGCAGTAATCAGGATGACTGGCTACCTTCTTTAGCTGATCTACTCAAATAAACACAAGATCATATGGACACATAAGGAAACCAGAACACAGGGGCACAGATGGAATGTTAGTATTTAATTCTGCTGATGCTCATACCTGGAGGTAGATATAGGCAAAATTCAGCATGAAGGATATTTTTTTATATATGGATTTATTACTTTTGTGAACCATATATTATGTAGAAACTCATTGCAATAATGTGTCTTAATTTCTTAGGGATCAAGGTAGTTTTATCTATTATGAGCTCTCTTCTTTGCATATAATAAGAAAAATAATTCAGTAAATGTACCTACACATAAATTAAGCAAATCTTTATTCATACATCTAGTACAAAGTTTTATGATAGCCCAGAGAAAATTCATTAGCTAGGTCATTACAAAATTACTTCCTATTTCTCCTATTCATCAACTTTTCTAACCACATGCATCTTATTTTGAACTTCACTTAATATTTCTGCACTGTCCTTATAATGCAAAAACACAGTGGAAACCCCTACCCTGAAGGATCATTAGCAAGAAGTGTATAGTATGTATTCACATTCTGATAATTTCTTGAACACTCTCCTCTCATGACCTGCAAGGTCACAGAGTTAGCTTTCACATCTTTAGAGTGAAGGGTCTGTTAAGATCTGAACAGCTTGGCTTGCCTGTTAATCAGGTTAACAGGTTTTACTCCTCGGTTATTGGATCAGCCTTTGACCTCGTTGGACCACTGCTTACACATCCATAATTCAACAAATACTCTTAACTGAGTGGCTAGGGAGTGGATCAGAGCTTTCTACAAGAAGATGTGTCTCTAAATGATCTAGCAAATCAAAAAGGCAAATAAGAATGCAGCACAGTGGCTGTTGATAAATCCAGTACAGCAGTAACATCTGTTGGCCAGTCATTTACAGCAAGTAGCTCTTGAGATATTATATTCTTGCCCTCATTATTTTTCTGAATAATAAACTTTCATTTCTTAAATGCAGGAAAATTACAGAGGTTTTCTGAAATGAGATTTCAGGGTAAAATGTAATCAGTTTTAAATATTGTTTTAAACCTTTGGTTAACATGGATAATTTCTTTGATTTATAGTAGAAGAAATATAATTTCCCACAAAATCAAATAAATCATATTTTTTTCTGTTGAAATATTTGTTTGGATGGACATTTTACATCATGTCTTGGTATTAATCATCATTCCAATCTCTTAGAAATTACAGAAATGACTGACATTGCTTTATCTTTTTTAACACATTAAAACATTATAAAAAGCATTAATGCATTGCCTTATTAATTTCACAGCAACTTGCTGGTAGGTAGTTATCCTGAGTTTTTTTTTGAGACATAGTTTTTGTGGCTGTCCCATTCCTGGAAGTGTTCACAAGGCCAGGGTGGAGGGGGCTTTCAGCAACCTGCTGTAGTGAGAGGTGACCCTGCTCACCGAAGGGGCTTTGATCTTTAAGATGAAGATCTTGAAGAACCCTTCCACCTGAACCATTTTATCATTCTGTGAAATGATTAGATTTGATCAGAAACTCAAGAACTATGAGGGAAGGAGGAACATGGGACAGAAGTTAAGTCTCAGCTGAAACTCTCTGCCTTTGATCTTACTGATTCAGCAATCCAGGATGTCAGAGGAGACTGGAAAAGTTTAAGTAGGCCAGCTATGCCTTTACAACATTATAGTCCAAGGTAAATGATGAGTTTCCTGACTCCCTCCACTTCTGATGAGACTCTTTTCTGTGGGCACATCCTGAGAGCAACTAGTATCCAGAAGGGTCCCACAGAAAAGCTGCTGGTGCCAAAACTGCTGTGGAGGCCTTTCCCCCATTGCCAGTAATTTTATTTCTGATGTCGTGGTGGTGGGGGAATGGCAGCTGAAACAAGTGCAGTTACTTTGTTTTACAGAAATGCATGTAGGATTGCTCTTAAAGTACTGGTGTTGCCTTCATGTTTTTTTTTTCATGCTACTGTCTCCATGCAACTGAAAGCATTAGGACTGACACACAAAATGCCAGGAAACCAGCGCTGTCAAATTGGAGGTTAGTTTGAACATTTGCAAAATGGCTCTTTCAAAACTTAAGGGCTCCTGTCTAGCTAGTTCTCCATAAATGTTCCTACTTAATATTACATTCATGCTGTACATTTTTTCACACTAGCTTGGATATTTTTTGCATCACACAGCTGGATACAAGAAGTTAGCATTCAGCCCAGCTGCAGAATGACACGTGAGAAATATTTTCCAACACATTGAGTAAATGATTGATACTGGCAGGTGTCCAAGACTCCATGCAGAAGTTGTATCAAATTAGAATTATGATTAGTATTCTGATTGAGATTTATTACCTTTATTCTACTTTATTAATTATTGTTTCTAAATCATTTCCTTCAGGACATAATAATTAGCATATGTTCACAGAAGCACATAAAAGTAACCAAAGGAAATAGTATAAAAATCAGTTGATGGCTCTGTTCATTTCAGAGGTACTTAACAACCCATGAATAGTGTTGCAAAACATCTGGTGAAGATGCCATACAGCTCAGTTGGCTCAGTATTAATTAGCACCATTAGAAGGGAGGTTTCTCACAGGTACCCACTCACCTCTTCACAGTATTTCAGGTCAACCGATTTGCCGTCACTGCGAACACAATCGAGCATCCGCGTTTTGATGCCACTGCCACAGACAGCCTTCTCGCTGAGCTGACACGTGCTCCAGTCTGAAAAGGAGGAATTCATTAGCATTGCAGACTTTCAGATAGAATTCATAATGATCCAGTCTCCTACCTAATTCTGATGGCCTAAAATAACCCTCACAAGCAACTTTTACACATGCGAAGGCTCACGGAACCCAGCTGCTACACATTTTTGGAAATGGTGACCTTACTGCAAATAGTCAGTGTCACAGTACCTTCCTGAAAATTTCATATTTGGTTTTGACTGTATGGATTTTGAGTAAATCACAAAATGATACGAGAAATACTTTTCTTGGAGTTGCATTTCGCACTGGGAATATGCACATTTCACACACGAATTCTCAATTTAATATTTTATCTGAATCAAACAGCCTGAATGAGTTTTCAGTACAAGTTCCACAGCTGCCTCTGGGTAAGAACAGAAAGCAGAAAAATCCATCCTGAAAGGTGAATGGAAATGAGCTGTAGGTGTGGTCCCAGGTTGCCACTAGAGCACAGTAACACAAATACCTGTCACATTGTAGTCATAGTGGTAGCAGTTCTTGTTCAAAGTGCAGGCTTCTGCCTCGGTGGCAGCAGGACAAGGCTTTCCATCATCTGGTTGTCTTAGGCATTCAGCTGACCTTTCACGGACACTACTTCCATTGCATGGCTTGAAAGCAAGATTGGAAACAGCTTAAATATTTTGGTACCCTGATACCTCTGTATGCAGCATTACAGCAACCTTTTAAATAATCCCTTCACAAAACACAAGTGTAAAATAACAGGCTCATGCTAATGTATAAGAGAAGCCCCTCTATTTTCCTAACTAGTACATATTTCAGTATTAGTAGTTTGGAACTATTTCACTCATAAACAGGATATTGCGATGCTCACTTTCCAAATGCTACAATGTAGTGCACCAAAGCCTCTCAGAGGTCCTGAAATACTTCTGGGTTTTGTTTTGGATTTTTTTGACATTTCTTTTTGAAATTGCCATCAAGAATGGAGTGGAGAGGAGACACAAAATTACTTTTCCATGCTCAGTCTTGATCTGCAGACTTTGTCACTCCTATCAGGATAATGACATTTTCAGTTCAGTGACTGTGCTGCTATGCAGAGGCTCAGAGCTAGGCTCAAAGACAGACTCACAAGCCACTGCCAAAGCTATTCCACCACACAGAAGGCACCCCACACTGGGAAGAGTGACCACTGGGCACATTTTAGTCTGTGTTCTGGTGGAATTTAGCTTAATGGAAAATATTGTCACGCTTTATTTGCGGCCAACAAAAGAAAAACCAAAACCCTAAAGATGACACTATGTATAGATTCTTACAGGTGTAATCAGTTCAGCACCTTTCCAAAGCACATCATACATGCACTTTTAAAATATCCTCCCAAAACTACAAATGTGACACTTCAGTATGCTTCTTACCAAAGAACACTGAGACCACGATCCCCACTCAGACATGACACAGTCCTCAGGACATGGCAGTGTGCATTTTCTAGCACCAAGTGGCATCTCTTCAGGATCACACAGATAGTCTTCTACTGTGTCAGAAGGACCATCCACAGTGTTCAGCATGCACCTGGAAAAAAGAACTGCACATAAACTTCATTTGCCATAGATTTTGTATGGTATGTGTTCAACAGTATTCTGAGGCATTTTAACATTTTGTCAGCACATAAATGAAATAAATATTGATCTGTGAATATCCAAGAAAAGCTGAAGAGCCAGAAACAATCCTTGTTTTCACAGATGACAGCAATATAAAGGAATGCACATAATTTAGACAGTGACTATCAGTGGTTTGCTGAGAGCCGCTGGGCAGGTGATTTGCTTGACATTAGCTTACCTCTGAACCAGAAGAATGCAAATCATACTATGGTTTAGACATATTTTGTGCATACTTCAGCTAACTTTAAATCCAGAACTATTAAAACTTTAAATTTTATATTCTTAGTATTAATCCTTAATTTACACAGATGCCTTTTAATTACCAATAGATTAAATTAGGAATCAAGGTCTATATCCATAACAAGTGCACTCACTGAATCAATTCTGATTTATATCAGCCAGGGTCCAGGTCTGGACTCAGCACTAGGCATACACCATAATTAAATATATACACCATAAATAAATTTGGCATACACCAAATTAAATACAGCCAAAACTGAAAGTGAAGGTTCTTTAAAGTGAAGGAAGAGCAATATTTTTTTACCTGACTTTCCTTGTTTGAACACCTTCTCCACAATTCTCTTTTAAGTCCACGTTGGTCACCTTGCAGACACTCCAGGGCTCAGTAACCCATATGTACTGGCTGCAGTCACTGTGGCAGGGGACTACCTCATACACCTGGAATTCACATTCAGCATCAGTTTTGGTGCA
Organism: Parus major; assembly: GCF_001522545.3. Taxonomy (NCBI): domain Eukaryota; kingdom Metazoa; phylum Chordata; class Aves; order Passeriformes; family Paridae; genus Parus; species Parus major. The sequence continues at coordinate 26,739,209 of NC_031769.1, forward strand.
CACAGGTAAGATAAACATGCAAAAGTGAACATACAGAAAAAGCATTAATGCTCTTTTTGGGAAGAATAAAAAATATGAACCTGAAGATTTTAGACACTATAGCAATAATACAGATCAAAAGCTTGCTAGAAAACTACTGAAATAACAAAAAGACAGAAGCTGTTGAAGGATGGATTCTCTGTTTCTCTCTGTCCTAAGCCCGTGCTGTGCCATTTCCAGCAAAAACATCAACACAACTAACAAAGTCTGTAACTAGGCTAACTCATGAGTACAACTTTTTAAGAAATGCTGTTAAAACTCTGCTAGCATTTTAGCTCTATCCTTCACATCTCTTCTCCATGATTCCTCCATGTTATTATATCATTATCCCAGTTATTAGCTGGCCTCTTATATGGCAATTTTTAGTGTTCCATATACTGACTCAAACATACATTACAAAACAAAGGGACAGACAGCACATGTTGAACAAGAAGTACATGCTGAACATAAATCTATTTTATAAACACTTACCTGTGCCTGAAGAAAGTATTTTCATGAACCCAAAAGAAGAAAAAAAAAAAAAAAAAAAAAGCAGAGAGATAAAGTTAGAATTATTAGAGTGAAGCATAGATATTTAAATGGCATAAATTTAGATTTTATTATAGACAATATTCCGTTATTTCTGCAAAGCAAAAGGCATTATTTTTTTTCTGTTGGATCTCCTTTGCTGTTATAAGGTAATTTGCAAAATGTTTGCCCTTGGAAGTAAATAAATTTTATAAATCACAGCTGGTGGGAAGAAACTGTATATTACCTTGTTTCTTTCTTGGTTAGATAGTAGAACTGTTTCTCCTTTTTTCCTATAATGAGCATCAAACCTTTACACAGTAGGGAATCCAGTCTCTCTTAGATATGAGAAAATCCTCGGTGTTTTTTGAGGACACTGGACTTCTCTATGATCTGAAATTCTTCTGACAGCATTAAGTTCAATAGATTCAAAGAAATAAATGGAACTGTCAATTCTCATCCTTCCAAAGTTCCTAAATCCTTCATGGAATATCTTAATTATGCATAAATTACTCAAAGCCCATTGCCTTGAAATTATACCAGCTCATTTGACATATCATTCTAGGTATCAAGTCAGCACAGCTGAAACTGCTGGACAACCTAAGACTTGTCTTAAACAAACTCTTGATTTCTTCTCAGCAACCCTTTTTGGGTAGAAAAAGAGGACTGATGGTTTGAGAGTTAGACTGCAACAAAATACTACAGAAAATATAATGCCTTGAACACCAAATGTGTAGAGTCTGATATCATATCACTATGCAGCAGGTCAGCCCATGCACGAGACCACCAGCATAGTCAGCATCCTTGGGCCTTCTCTGAACTACATAAATAATAAAAGGCATCAAAGTGTGTAGTCAAAATGCATGTTAAGGAAAGTACTAAACTCCATTGAAAACTGGTTCTTTAGAATTCTTCTCCAGAATTTCCAAAATGAGAATAGGAAAGCCTTAATTCAGGGAAATGTCTGACCCTAGTTAGCATAAGAAGAAATACATCAACCCCACACACTCAACAGCATTTGCAGTAACATAAAATTTGGCTGTCTTGACAGAAAGCCAGAGGAGGACTTTATATTGCATTGCACACGAGTGGTGTTCTCCTGACCTTACTGGCATTTCTGTAGCTATGACTGCAGGCGACAGCAGGTGTTGGTACAAGAATTGCATACCTATCCTGCTCCTGATAAGGGGGAAAATAAAGCTTATAATCAGTGAAAATATGGATGTCCTTAATTTCTCTAACAGTCTTAGATTAGTTCCTTCATTTGAAATCATCTGATGGCTACTGACATAATTTCATATCAAACCTGACTCTGTTATTACTGTAATTATGATGTCTTTTAGCCTATTGAAGTGAGTACTGAGCAAGTTTTATTCATCTGGAGTGCGGTTTGGGAGCCACCCTGGCATGCACAATCCAGGAGAGACATTGAGTGAAACATCCAACTTTCACAGTGCTCAGTCCTTCCTCAAATCACAGGCAAACATGTCAGCCCTGAGAGACATTGAATGACTTCTTAACAAGGTCTTAAGCATTTTATTTCAGTGCTTCCCTAGCCTTACTATTAGAAAGTTTTCCCAAGGCTTAGCCCAAATCTTCTTGCAGCAGTGTAAGCCCACTGCTTTTTATCCTATCCATGATGGCCATGGAAAATGGATTATTTCCTCCTTCTTTGCAACAGCTCTTTATGTATGTACTAGCAGACTGCCAGCATTCTCCCTCCCATCTCCCATTCCCTGGGCTAGACAACATGTTTTCCTCTTAACCCAGGTTCATAATTCCTATATGGCATCTTACAGCATAGTTTTTCTGTAAATCATAGTGCACATACTTGTGGGTACCAAAGATCCAGTCTTATGAGTCATATGCATGCAAATAAACATGTTACATATATAAGTAATAAATATGTAACTAAAACACATTATATTGAATGATGACTCTGAAAAGTCATCTCTTTTCCAGCTGAACGGTGGATCATATTTAGTTTAAATAACTAATTCAAAATTGGAATATCTGTGTCTTTCTCTGCATGTTTCTAAACTGAAAGGGAGTGTATTTTAAAATGAAAAATACAGCCTCTATATTCTTCAACATCCTTGTATTATCCGTGGAACGTCCTTCTCATGAAAGTACTGTATTTCAATTTCTTTTTACAATAATTATACTTTGAATCAACTATTATTTGTCAAACACCGTGTAACCGCAAATCAAATGAGGACCGGCAGAGGGCAATAGTGTTGCACAAAAGTGGCGAACAGACCTCCAGCAAAATCACCTTTGATGCAGAAAAATACAAGCCTATTATGTACTACATGAATATTAAAGAAGGAAAAAGACTTTTGTATAGACTATAATTTCCTCCTATTGAAGCATGTTCCTCCTAATTTAAAGCATGTTTACATGCTGACCCAAATCCAGCAACCCTCATTCTAGTTCCTATTTTGTTAAAGTAGATCACAAACTTAGTTTATTAGCTGCGGCTTAACACTTATGATTTTCTAAATTAGAGCTAATTACATCCCCTAAAGTAGAAAATTAGATCAACAAGCCATTTCATTTTGTTCTAGAAAAATGTCAATAGGATAATATAAAGTACATGCATTTTTACTCAAACATAAATCAAGAGCACTTTTTTTTTTTTTTTTTAAATCTTTGAATATTTACAGAAAAGACCATGTGGTTGTTTAATTTGCCTCTGCAGACTAAATTAAATTCAACAGTAATATGAATATAAATGAACTTTGAAGAGCTTAAGTTAATTTACAAGGAATGTTTTTCCTTTCTATAACTCTCTAAGGAAAGGAACTTCAGGGGTTTAACTTGTGCTAGCACTAAACTTGGTCCCAAAGACTAAATGCTTATTAGTCATCCAAGCATTCCAGCACTCCCAGGGTGCTATTGGATCACATTTTATGGTTTCACTTGAAGAGGATCCAAACTGTATGGTAGACTGTTCCATACTGCAATATCAAGTGCAGTTTCTGGGAGACTTCAGAAGTGCATTTGTGACTGGAACTGCACTGCCAGGGTAAGCAAACCCAAGAAGGTCAAGCTCCAGCTTGAGAAGAACCCACTGAGGGACAGAGGGATGATACTGTGTGACTGAGAGTTTGTTTTCTGACCTAAGGTGGTCCCTCTGAGTGAAGAATTTCTTCCTAATATATAATATAAAGCTACTCTTTGTTTGAAGCCATACCCCCTTGTCCTGTACACGTCTCTGTACAAAGTTTCTCTCCATCTTTCTTGGAGAATCCCTTCAGTTAAGAGATCTTTGGAAACATAGTCTTCAAAATATGCATGTAAGCATGTTTTATTGTCTCCAATCTGCAGTTCACAAAATATGCAAAATTCTTGCAGATGAGGAAGTAACTAAGACAGATCCTTTACTGCCTTAGGAACTCTTAACCAACACATACTCCTTCCACCTCCATCTGCTCCTTATGTTATACCATTTTTCTACAGCAAAAAGTACAGATAAAAGGGTTATATGAGGTATGGAAAAAGCTATATCAATAACGTAAATATAAATCAAATTACCTGATTGACGTGATCTAGCTTTGGACAGGGTCTTCCACCATTGTAGGGTTTTTCACGAAGCCATTTAGACCGTACCTTTACCCCACTCCCACAGGATTTACTGCAGCGAGACCAGTTAGACCACTCACTGAGCTTGCAGTCTGAGGGACATGGAATAATACAGGCTTCCTCAATATACCCTGTATGAATGGAAAAGAAAGTGAAATCTCTTCAGCATGTCAGTTTGCGACTTCTCCCTGAAGCCCTCGTCTGCTTCATTTAGATTCTCCAAGTTTGACTTGACAGGACTGTGTGAATAGAGAGATTTCTTCATCATTAGGGATAAATTAAATTCTGCAGAAAACTGACACATATAGCTGGAGACTGTGTTAGAGTAGCAGCTGAGCATCCTCACTGCTCATCATCCCATCTGATTAGGATTCACACTCTCCAGATTTCAGCATTCAAACTTTCTGACAGCTACAGTGTAATTGACACTAACCATCTCTTGGCGGCATCATTCTTACTCTGTATAAATGATTCGTAATTTTTTTATGGAAAAAAGGTTTAATTAAAGGATACACTACAACTGTATCAAGTAATTCAATTGCAGTTACACATCAAAAATCCAACTGAGAAGAAATGCAACTCGCCAGCCTGGAGCAAGGGAACTTAACACCTTGTGACCTTTCTAAGGCTAGAAAGAGAGAGTAGCCTGCCACATTAATGATCTGCCGATTAACAACCATCTGCCCCCAGTAGCACACTGAATAAATGCGCTGAATGGAAAAGCAGATGTTTGTTTTGGATAAGTCATTGGTCCAGAGAGGTTGGAAGGGGGTATGACATGGTCTGCAGGGAGTAACATGAGCCCTCAATTCAGTGAATAAGTGGAAATGTCTTTCTTTCAAAAGCAACATATGCCATAGCTCTACAATATGTGTAATTTATTCCAATATTTAAGGGAGAAGCTATAATACATCAAATAAAAAGCTGGCCTTTACTGCATGTTTACTGCAACTACATTCTGAACTCTCTTCTCCCCCTTCCTGTGTCAGAGCTGCAAAGTATTTACCATTAGAAAATGTTCACTTTGCAGATTAAAAACCTTGGTAAATTTAAAATTGTATTAAAATAGTTCATTAAAATATTTAATAAAAACAGTTACAAAATTGGCAAGATATTATCTTGGCTAAGATAATCCTCAAAAGATTGTCATGGTTTGCTAAGCTTCAAATGTTTCAATTGTTTGTCAGTGTCCTGTTTTAGGGAAATATTTAGAATAGAGAATATATAGATTTTTTTTTAATTCAAAAAGGATCAGTCTTTTCATCAGAGCTAAATTGTTTTTAACCTATGCTTCTAAGTAAAGTTGTTCTGTCTCTTCTAAAAGCAAAAATAACAACCAATCTCAAGGTTTTTAAAGAATCAAAACACTTAGATTTCAATTCTATATACCTATTTCTAGTTAATTACTTGTCTTACATATAGGTAATTTTAGATATAAAGAAAATATGTTTTTTTAAAAAACATACAGTAGCTTTTAGAGTATTTTGTGGTCAAATTCAGGTGATGATTTTATTCTGTATGCCTTTACTTTTTTAGAAGTGTTAAATATTTAAATAAATATACAGAGCATGTCCTGGACATGAGCACTGCAAAACTACTGCTCACCAAATGTATCTCCCTTAAAATGACTAGAATATTATTGAATTAGAAGCATATTTGTTGAGCATCTGTTGCTATTTGAGTGACCAGTTCAGTCAAAGTATATGAAAGGGACACTGTGTTGGAGAAAATACATTTTTGGAGATCATATAGGGATGATGCATGTCAGAGGCGCTGACATAGATTGCTCTGCAGTAGTAGATGCAAAATTGATTACATTTCACCTTACCTGACATCTCTGAGTCCTAGAAATCTGATGCACTCTATCTCAGAGCTCCATCCTATACTGAAGTTTGATTGTATAAAAGCCAAAGTCTGTACCTTTACCAGAAATGAGCTTTCAACATGTCCTCTCAGGTGCTATAAAAAACCATGTACTCACACAATCAGGAAGCTACTGAATGAAAATGGAAAAAAATCCAAAACAAATTAAAAGAAACAATTCCCTCCAAACAGTAAATTCTTACTGATATTTATTGTCTGAAAGAACTAAGTGAAGGTTTCATTGCTCTATGAAATTTCTTGCGATTCTGAAATGCTGCTTTTACTTTCAACATAACTTCTAAACACTGTTTTTCCAGAGAAACCATTCTACTACAAAACAGTTATACCATTTACCATTTGTTAAATTTGTATCTCTGGTAATTAAGGTTTGAGAAACTGAAATTCAAGTTATTTTAAACATATTGTGCATCCTTAAGAAGGTAACTAGAATTAGTACAGGCTGCTTCAGGAAGATTTCATTTTAAGGACTTCCATAGAACTCTGAGCTTAATAACTCATAATAGATCTGTCTTAATAACTCTCAAAGGGATCTTCCCAGTCCTTGCCAAGATCTTCTCCTGGATACCATGGTATTTTGGGATTTCCATAACACTTCACAGCCTACCAAAAGGAGCCTGTGTGGAACACACTAAACTAAAGTAACTGGCAAATTAGAAATTATTTTGTTTCGTTTCCCTTCAATTCATCCAAACCAGGGCAAACAGTTTAACAACATATTTGGAATCTTGCAGACAGAAGTTGTACAAAATACATTAAACTGTATGCAATTTCCAGGTAACATTTTAATTACCCTGAGCTATATTCCAAGTGATTCCATAAATTATCAAATTAAACTATATCACTAGAGCAACCTTTATACTATCCATGAAATATCTACATTGAAGTCAGCCACTAGAACAGCCTTACCATTGAATGCAAAAAAAGCAAAACAGCATCCTGTTACAGATACAGCCTTAGCAAGAGTTACAGCATGGAAAACTGCAAACTGATGACACGTTAATGCATTTTGTAGAGGATGCAGTGGTCCAGATGACACTACCCACACACTCTATAATGAAAAAATACTGAACTGCAATCTTATAGTGAGTGCTTAATCCTGTAAGCTTCATGGAATATCCTTCTGTTCACCATACAGCTCTTTCCTGTGCCATCTCCATGATATCCAGCCTATGATGCTCTCCTCTCCCTCTTTCCTATTTTCTCAGAAAAGCATCAAGACTCAAACCAAACTCCACATATAAAAGTTAGACAAGAAGAATGGAAAAGACATGTTAAGAAGAGAACAAGAATGGAGTCAAGCAATGAAAGCACCAAAAAGGAGCTCTAACAAGGTAGGATGGCTTGGAGATTCTGGAAGTGTGGAGCATTTTTGGAGAGCAGAGAGAAAAACACTTATTCTTTTGTAAGAGTCAAGACAATCATTAAAAAACTCCTAATCACTGGTATATAAAGAACATTGTTAAGAGTCTCCGCAAAGGAATTCCACAGCTTCTCCAAACAGATGGAAAAGAAAATAAGTAAGTGAAGAACACAAAGAATAGATTATATAATATAAAAATGTTCCTCACCCAAAGGGTAGCTGGGCACTGGAATAAGCTCCCCAGGAAAGTGGTCACAGCACAAAGCCTGACAGAGTTCAAGAAATGTTTGGACAATGGTCTCAGGCACAGGGTGTGACTCTTGGGGTGTCCTGTGCAGTTGGACTCTGTGATCCTTGTGGGTCCCTTTCAACTCAGGATATTCTATAATTCTATCAAGTTACTTTTCATGGCAGAGTCATTCAAAACAACAGAGGAAATGCAAAACAAAAGGACTAAGGAGGAATAGAGGAAAGAGTAAGAAAAGACAGTGAGAGGGAAGAGGAAATAAATGGCTCAGAACATACAGTCAAGAGAATTGTAAGGAGGCACTGCATGGGGATAGAAATCAAAGAAAGAGAAGAAATATGTCTATTTCCTGCCAAAGTAATACCTTGGTGAAGCACAAAGAGAGCAAAATGCTCTGATGAGCTTACACTGGTATCCTCTGGCCAGAGAGTCAAAGGTAACAAAGAATTTTCTCACAAATCAAAAAGAGGACAAAGGGAAGAAATACAAACACTGTGCTTTCTGATTTGCATTCCATATGTAATTAGTATGCAGGATGAAAATGACCTTGTTATATCTGACATCAAAAAGGTTTTGGCATACCCAACCCTTGGCATATATTTCCTCTCATGGGCCTCAGTATTTTGCTCAATAGACTATTTAACATTTAGCTATGCTACTGGACTCCCTTAGAACTGAGGCAAAGCACACTTCAAAATGCTTACAGATAGCACTTCAGTCAAGAAAGAAGAGTGAATTAAAAAATAAATTACTTGTTGCAAATTACTTGTTCCACTCCACTGACTACCTATCAAATGGCACTTTTGAGGAACAGCTTCTCTGGACTTGTCACCTCAGATGCCTTTCTTCATGTAGGAAGTCAGCATATATTTTAAGGTGATTAAGGATGATCTCTATAAGTTCATAGCAATCCTCCCTCAAATCCAAGAAAGCAGATGTTCAGGAACTTTGAAAAGTTTACAGTTGGTTGTTATTGGTTTTTTTACATTTCAGATGTTTGTACTTTTTAAACTTTGTTCACACTGTAAAAATTTTAGCAAGTGAGAAGACAGAATGTTGTTATATAGAAAAATATTGAAATGTAGAAACAAGAAATACTACATGCAAATGAGACTGGTGATGCAGATACATAGTTTCTGACATGAAAAGGATGTGAAGGAGCCATTTTTAAATTTTCAGTATTGCTTTCAGTTTGATCAAATTACCCTGGAAAAGGTGCTGCTTGTGTTAGACAAACCTTGTGTGTGTCAGTACAGAACCTTACTACAGAAACAAGCCTCTGGTGTGTGGGTAAGAATCTCTGTGGTGGAATATCACCCAATTATATCACACATCAGGTTAATATAATTGCACCAGAAGTCACACCAGAGCTTTGAGGTTCAAAGAACAAGCAAGAAATTACTAAGGTAAAGTACAATAGATGCAGAGAGAAGGAAAGAATGAGAGCAGTGAAATGTCAATGAGGAAGAGCTGAGAAGGCGAGCGAGGGACAGTGAAATAGAAAACCAACACTTTAAGAGCTGAAGTTATGCTCTCTGGACATGATCAGTTCACTTTTGCCTGCTGTTTCTCATCCTGACTGACGTGTTTCACTGCATGCTTCCTGCATCACTTCCTCTTTATATCATCTGAGGGATGCTGGGGAGCTGGGTGTACTGTGGTACAGGGTACAGCCCTGTGTGGTCCAGAGAAGAGCTGGGAAAAGCTGCCTATACCTAAGGGCCTGTGTCTGTTCCCAGGGCAGTACTTTCTCAATTATTTCAGCTCCCATAAGGCTGTGAAATGGGCAGTTGTCTGTTATGAGTGAGAACATGGCTATTCTATCATTAAAGATTACTGAACCACAATTTAACAAATGGCTTTGAACCACTAGGAGTATGAACTGAGCTCATTAGTAAAAGGGAAAAGTTTACTGTCCCATAGCTAATTGGCTATAAAATCTGGACTCCTAGAGCAAAGTCATTAACAAATGTGATGGATAATTTATAAGTGAGGACTTTAATGGACTTCACGCTTTCTCTAATGACAAAGCAGGATAAGTAGGTGGAGATAAGACTTTTCCCCACAAACTGCATGTGCAATGTGTAGGAACAGGCTGACTACTCCAGTTGAAGGGTGCAAACATAAACATCTCACAAAATGTTTACATGAGCTCTTTTGTCCCTAGGACTGACAGAATTATGCTCCTACTTTCATATACTAAATGTCATGCTATGTTTCAAAGGAAAAAAACCTGCAATGTCAAAATGGTTTATGTTGTTCTCATAGATTTTTGTTTTTCCAGGAAATATAAAGTTCATGGATCTCATCTTCCAGAATAAAGAAATATACAAGTATTTCATTTTTATCAAAAGATAAGTATTTCTAGAGACTATTCATATTTCTGCTGAGCCATGGAAAGATAGATTGAACAACATAAGATTTTTTTTCTCCTTTTTCTCAGGACTACCCTTCAGAGCCTCAAAAACTGAGAGCAATTGTTCATGCTTAACTATCTTCTGTATCAATAATTCTTTCTCTGGTGAACTAACTACAGCTCTTTGGATTGATGGATGATTGCTTTAAAACTGATGTCCTGTTGACAATGTGGAGGCACCAGAATTCAGAGGCCTAAGGTAGGACTTCTGGTGCAGGGAAACAGGTAACATATTGCTAGAGAACACATGACAAATATATATAGATTTTTTTTAAAATGTGAGAAAATATATGGGCTATATAACAGTGTCCTAATAACAATGTGAGAACCTAGGCTTACTACCATACTAGATTAGAATTTCCTATGGGAAATGTATTTACTTTTGAATAAACATTTAACAGGAAGTTTCAATTAAATTTTAACACAGATTTTTTCTTTTTTTCTGGATAAATTTGCATTGCTTCAGGTTAGACTATTGAGAGTGAAAATAAAACATATTTAAAAATCTTAATAAAAGTGGATAAAGCAAGCTGTGACAGACATCTTGGACTATATAGACTCTGTTATATATCATACAAGATTTTATTTTATTGCACATATAAGCAATTAAATACAAAATTCCTCCATTCACATTGATACTCCTAGCAGCTGTTGCAAAAGTATTCACTGATACACAGATATTCCTCTCTAATCCTCCACATAAGCCTTGTAGCCACAGAGGGCTTTGTAGAGTCAGCACAAATCGATGCATCTCATTTAATTAATGCTGAAGGGGGAAATAATCTCACACTAATAAGGCAGCAGACAAACTATCCTGGCTGCTTGACTGTGCCTAAGGTCTTAGCAGTAAACGGACGTGAATTAAGAAGAGTAATACGACCTATATAGAAATGCTGCATCTGTCTGCCATGCTACTCTGCCTTCAGTAGGCACACACAAACACAACCAGCACCCAGCTTATGTGGGTCATGATTCATAATTGATAAATGGTGGAGAAAAACTAAATACTGAAGAGCAAATGGTCTAGTTCATAAGCATGGCAGTGGCTTGCTTTTGATTTTTTTGCCATGAAAATTCCAAGGTACAATTTAAAGGAACAGTGAAGAGCATCTCAATTTTTTTCACAAATGCACAGAAACAGATTGTTGGCAGACATATGTCATTATCCACAGAGCTCTTGTGCAATGCTCATGACAGGGATAAAGCTATGAAAAATAACTGCAGATTTTCTAATGGAAAAAAAACTCACACATGACTAACAGAATAAGTATATATTTTTATATTTCTCCATTAAAATGATCTATATAGTATTAAAAAGCAGGAAGCAGAGAAAGGGCAATTTATGTGTCTTCCACTAAGGGAAAGAGGTAAACAACAGCTCAGTTACCACTTTCAGTTGATGTTACCACATCTGCTGACACCTGGAAGCTCCTGCCCACACTCTGAAGAACTGGAATGGATGAAAAAAATCCAAAAACAGTGGCAGAATATTTCAAATGGCCACTGAACAGTGTAAACTTTCTTGCCAATAAATTTAACTCAAATGTGAAAAAAAAAATGTTTTGAAAGCAAAAGCCAAAATGCTTGCCATATATAACACAGATAAAAAATAAAGTAATGAAAAAACAAACCACCTTGTCTCTCTGCAGCTAAAACTTAGGTCTACTTTCAACTGTTTGGGATTTTTTTTGAAGCACCTGTTAAGCTACAGAAAGCTAAGGACACTTTGCAAAAGGATTTCTGCCGTCTTCCCCCCAGAGTTCTACCCTAGCAGTAACAATAGAGTTATTTAACTGTATTTTGCTTTTTCTTTTCTTTTACAGACACTCCTGTCTTTTTGAGAAATTTGCGTGCATTTGGGACTTCATAACTCCACCCAAAATTCCAAATATTATCACAAGAATCTTCGGATGGTAATACTAATTTAAGGTGGTCCTTGTGTCACATCTGTCCTTTATAAATCCTTGGTGTTTGTGAAACAGTCTGTTAGTTAACTCTTCTTAAATCTTTTGAACATAAGACGTGTCAAGCAGGAAAAAAGAGCTCTGAAGTATCTCTTCTTCTGCTTCTATTTACCTTTTCTTTTCTGAATAAATCAACTGAATTGTGATGATAAGCAAGCAACATTTTGCAAAACAAACAGCTTATGAATTTTTTGGCACAGCAGAGAAGGTTTGTCTTCTCATTCCTTCTACTCAAAACAACATGACTTGAAACAGTGACCTGTTCATGGCCTTGTAAATTTACATGGCAATTTTTACACAAAACTTCTGAAAGTCTCACAATTTGAGTTTCTTGTGTCATTTGAATATATCACAAAACATATCTTGTGATGTATTAATAACATCAGTGTGGGTGCAGTCTGTCCCTCTTGTCAGATTTAGAGGTTGTTGTCACAGCTGAAGAAGTTAAATTATGTCCACCTCCAATTTCAGGATTTCATAGTATCAGAAGACAAAAAAAGTTCAAGTTGGATACCAGAAAGGAAATATCTTCCCTTAAATGTTGGTCTTGTTTTTTCTCATAGTGCAAGCTAATTTGCCAAATCACATCTTATAAAAACTGCAATTACATATTACTTGGAAAAGAAATAAGAGACACACAGGAATGAAGAGTAAAACAAATAACATAGCAGAAAAATCTGATGACACTTTGGATCAGTTCTAAAATTAGTGAAAAATCTGTTATAAAATTAGTGAAAAATCATTGCTGCAGAGAAATAAATGCCTCTATTAAAATTTACAAAAATAACACAAGCAGGCTTCAATTATGTGTCCTGTCAAGTTCTGCTTGAAAAGCCAAATGCAGATTGATGGGAAACTACAAGGAACTTTTATTTTCTAGCAGGCAGGATGCTATTATGATACTACAGAATTTTCTTGTTGATTTGGTATAATATAGCTTTTATGTTTGAGAAAAAAATGGAAAGAGACCAACCAAAAAAAACAAAACCCCAAAAAACAAACAAAAAAGCCAAACCAAAACAAAGAGCACCCTGAAACTTAGAGAAGATGCCAAACTGTCACACAGCAAGGGCATGAGAATAACAAGAAAAAACATCATAAATAAATACTGGGATGATAAAAAGTAAGCTTTGACTGGCAAAGCAGCAGTTTGTACACATTGAGAAAAATAAAACAAATCATCACAATGCAATCCATGAATAAAAAGTAGCTATTCAGAAAAGTCAGTAAACATATACTGAAATTAGATTGAAAAATCTATATAATTTGCTCTGGCTGCCTTGTATTTGCAAAAGTATGCTAAACCTGGAGAAATGCTGAAGGCAGACAATAAATTATGTAAGCTTTACAAAGCCTATACTATGTGTATCTACAATATCTCTCAATAACAGAGGATCTACTGGAAAGGAAACTATAAATTTATTGATGTATTCATTAGCATCAATTTAAACCTTTATCATCAAAATCATGTTGGATACTTCATTCCCCGTATATATGAAGTTCCTGTCAAGCAATTTTAGGGAAGTAGAGGGAATACAGGATTAGTTCAATATGAATTCCAAGCTCCCTCTGCTCACACATTACACCATGGACCAAGCTAAAGTGTACTCTCCCTCTCAGATGGAACTGATGAGAAAACAAAGACAGGAGGGGTGTGAGGGAGGGGGTGATGTAGTGGAATATCAAAGAATCAGACACCATAGTGAAATTATCTAGAAATAAAGAATTCAAAAGAAAACAACACCTAAAAACAAAGGGCTCAGGCTTCCCAACATGCAATAAATACAGTAATGACAAGAAGACACTTCCAGTTTACAAAGTTAAAAGAGACTTCAAGTCTCACATGAGAAAAAAGAGATGGAACTTGAGAAAGAAAGAGCACAACAAACCAATGCTATATTGTGTTTCTGAAATTATGCCACTGAGTGCTTATAACATGTAAACAATAGCCCTGGATACAGCAGGAATAACAGTAATACATTGTTAGCAGCTTTTCCACTGGATTATTATTTGTTGTGGTCACTGTGAATGTAGGCCACATTCACTGATAAAATCTATTGGATCAGAAGTTACTATCATGAAGACAGAGTTATGTCAGGGTAATCAGTGATGCTTTAGAATATACCTTTTTAATATTTTTTTTATTCCTCTTCGATTTCTTTGATTCTTGCAATGGAATTGCACCTCAAAATGTACTGCCAGAGCTTGAAAGCAGATACATCCATATTGTTCTACACAAAAAGTTGTTCCTAGCAGCAGCATGTTACCTACTGCGTACAACACCAACAACACACACTTGGACAAACAGGTTCTTTACTTTTTTTTTGACACAAAAGCTGGCAGTGCCCATTCTTTAAGTCATTGAAAACTGACTGGCAGTGGGCCATCACTTCCCCTAGTTTCCTGCATACTGAAGTGCTTTTATAGTTTTCCACTTTTCGAAGGTCACTCTCAAGCTAAAGCTGAAAAATCATGAATTTCTAATGTAGTATATGCTAACACCTTGACTCGATATATTGAATTTCTAGTTTATTGTATCTCTAAACTGGAATTAATAGTGCAAATTAAAATCACCTTATTTAATTCAGTTCCTTTGATTAGCTATTTTAAATATATATCCACGTATATAAATGAAATTTGTGTTATCTTAATTTAATTTCAGAGAGCAGAAAGCATATGTGAATTAAACTTAGATCGACCTTTTAATGGCACCAACATCCAGCCTTTCATACCGATTGCTCAGATACAAGTTTGCACTGCAAGCAGGATAGAAACAAACACAAAAACTCCACCAATGTCAATTAGCACATTTCTGGCTCACTGAAAACCTGAAACTGCCAGTTTTGATCCTAATGCTACAGACACATCCCCTTTAGGAAGGAACATTGTTCCTTCCTGGAGCAATGCATATAAAGTCATATAAAAATGCAATATAAAGTCTTTAACCATCCTAGATAGTTTTTCACATGACAGATTTACACAGAGAAAAAGTGCTGGGTGCTGCTGAACTCAGGTCAGTGCATGCCTGTTAGGTAAGGTGCTGAAGAGCAAATGGTAGAGATAAGGTTATTTAAGGAATTTAAAGCTATCTAAAGAATCTGTGGAAATAATTTCAGCCTTTCCAAAATAGTCCTGTGATTGTTTATTTTTTGTGAATTTTCCTCTTCTAAATGCTTTTATTCTCAAATTTTTAGGTACAGTTATCAGGAAAAAAAACCCCAAGCTAAAACCCAATTTTAATTTTTTCAATTAAAATACCTACTTATTTTAATTTTTTTACTTTTTACTTACTTTAATTTAATTTACCTGACTTACTTTACTTTAATTTTTTTACTAATTACTTACTTAATTTTACTATTTTAAAAGTCAGCAAAATTGTGCTGGGTTTAAAGGTATCTTGGGACAAAAGGCAGCTTAAGCAATAAATATTAATCTGCTAATTCTACTTGTACATGTATTATGTTAAATTGAAATAAAGCACATAAGTAAACAGATGAAAGAAAATAGGTTTGTAAATACCATGACTGTTGCATCGTGATGTTTCCACAAGTCGATTGTTTTGGTCATAGCATGCCATGGCCTGGTAACGATAGCCTTGTCCACATTCCTTAATGTCTCCTTGTACCTTCATTCCCAGCAATACTTCCATCTTACCCTCTGGTAAAATACAGTCTGACCAGTTTCCCACAGGCTGAGCACTGTACTTGTCACATGGGCAAAACTGATTCTCAATCAGAGGATACAACTGAGAATTTCTACATTTGTCCTTTTTCTTGCTTTTTCCTAGAAAGAAGAAATAGTTATTAGCAAGTTTGTATCTGTTTTCAGCTTATCTCCCAAAAATTTCATTTAGATTTCTGCAACACAGGCTTGCAAGCTATATACATATGCCTATTACCTGTTACATTAATCTTTATTCACTAAGGTTATTGACTTGAATTTCTAAAGTAGTGGATACCTACAATTTGCACAAAGGCAATTTCTTTTTTAAGAAAAAGATATAATTTATACTTAATTTGTATAAAAATGTTTCAGGGGTAAAGTTTGAAAAATTTAGCAATTAAACAAATTCACTCTTTTTCTCCTATTTCATCAGCAGTGTGCAGTTCAGTAACAATATTTCTGTCCGGATCAAGCTTTTTCAAGTTGAAGGAAGACGTCAAGAAGGAAGTAACATGCGTCTTTGCTACACAAGGGCCTTCTTTCAAAATGCCAAAATTCTTTAACCACCTGTTATGATATATTTCTTCATAATTACCATTCTTCCCCTCTAATAGAATAAGCTCTTTCTCTTTGGAGTTTGCTTCCATTTGGTTCTGTTCTTGTTTACTTTCCTGAACTGGAGCTTAGCCATCCACTCAATTTTCCCACTCCATTAAATGTATTTAAATCTTCTCTTTGGTAAAGTTTGCTTAGTTTTCCTTTCCCTACCAGGCAGTTCATATAAATTAATGTAGTAGTCTTTGCAAAAGTAGTCGTTGTTACTAAGTAGTATCTAAGTAATTGTTACTTATATATTACTGTAAATTAATATTCTGTAGCATTTTACTTGCTATTCAAAACCAGACACTGGACATAACTGCAGCACCTTAGTTCTTCTATTTGTTACTTCTAATTGCCTTCATTTAGAATAGAAAATGTCTATCTGGAGAAAAGTTTGTCATTCTTTTGACAACACAGCTTCTTACTAAACGTATGCTTCTCCTCTGGAAGTATTCACCAGGAATAATTATGAATTTCTTACAAGTAAAGCCTTATGAATTAGTCTGGGTAACACATTGCCACAGAGAATACACCACAGCACATATCACAGAGCTGGCAAGTTTGAAGGGGTAACTTTAAATGAGGACAGGAGGTATCACAAAGTGTTAATAATGTGGTAGGAGAATATGTACTTCCTTGCTCTGTTTTTAAAATAAGAAAAAATACTTTTAGTCAGTTTTGTTCATTTTTTTCCCCTGTGGAAGCAAACCTGACATAAAGCTCACTGGAATTATTAGACAGTCACAGTGAGGCTTCTTGAAGATCATGAATTATTCATTGTCCACTGGTCTGATTTACAGGGGGATGGAGATGGGGATAGGGTTTGGATCTTATCACACTTTGTTAGCCTGCTAATGGGCACCCCCCTTAGCTAGCTTTCCTCCACCACAGACAATACAGACTAATTGGCAAAGAGTGCTGTGACAGAGGCCAAGCCTCACTCTTGAGGTTTCAATTATAATTTAGAAGCAGGCCATGTGGTTTTTTTTCACTTTATGCAGAAGAAAAATAATTTAAAAAAAAAACACAAACCAACAAACAACAAATTAAAAACAAGCTGAAAAAAAAAAGTCTCAATGTGGAAAAGTGTCCATTATGTAGAACTGGGACAAGTCTGTGGCAAGGGTAAATTTTTTTATTTGGCTAAGTAAAACCTAAAGAGGCTTCCTGGGACAGAAAATGAGAGAATTATTACTTGTCTCAAGAAATAAGGCAAAAAATTAAGCAGTGTATTGCCTCATGTGGTCTGTGGTGCTGGATGTAAATAATGAAGAATGGTGAAAGAAAGAACTGGGAGAGCAAACATTCCGCCAGAGAAAGGCCTGGCTTAATCATAAATCTGACGTTCAAGACTGCAGCTAAGTTCAAAAGATGTAAGCTAAAGTTTAAGGATGAAAATGGTGATCTATAGCAAAATGCTGAAAAACTCTCAGCTACCATAATAATTCTAAATGGACCAAAAACACCATGAGAGAAGGAAATCTGCTTTAGCCAAGACCAGGTATGGGAAGAGGAAGGCAAAGTGGGTTAACATCTGATCCTCTTAAGGGGAGATGATTGTTGACTTATCTGTCAAAAAAAACCCACAAAGAAAACAAACAAAAAATTCCAACAGAAAAAAACTACTATGTGCACTATATTAAAAAAAATATATAAATTATTCTTCTGTGTTCTCCCATCTTCTCTCCAGACTTACCCATATCAAGAGTCTCTGACATATGGCACAAGTTTCTACTCCTGGATGATGTTCCACCAGCAGTATATAGAGCATGACACTGGATCTGCTTTCTGCCACTATGACAAACACTTGTCATAAGGGAACCTCTGAAGTCCTCAGGTTTTAAATAAAACATTATCAATAATTAATAAAAGAAGCATTATTTTGCTTGTTACTCTTACCGACAAGAGTGCGTTTTCTTGTCCTGACTCCTCCACAGTCCCCATTACAGGGAGAAAATTTGGACCAGTTCGTAAACTGACAGTCATCTTGGCAGGGAATCTGGCACATCTGTGTTAAGGGTGGCAATGGACCAGAGTATTTAAGGCACTCACTGATGTCAGCTTGTCCTCCATCTTGTCTGCGACAAGTAATTGCTGGAAGCAAAAAGAGATGGAGTTTGATTTTTTTTTTTTTTTTTAATGAATGTCTCTATTAAGTCTACAATATTCTATCAGAAAATCACACTGAAAGCCCAGAATACCTATACAACTTAATATTTGCCTCCAGTTTTACCCTGAATGAATACATTCAACATTTCTCACTTAATATTTTGTTTAAAATAATTTATCAGGATTTACCAGGAAGAAAAAACCTACAATATCAATATTGTAAAGGTTGCACCTTGCTATCCACACCCATTATACCGCTTGGCACATTGTCATTTCCCCTGATATCACTGACACAATCTACATCTAAGACATTAAAAAACTTGCAATATCATCTTAAGTAACTTAATTGTATAAGTTATAAAGTTTTATCAGCAGATTGAATTTTAGAAAGATGGATAGACTTAAGCTTTAGAAGCATATTTGAGTTCTGGAAACCACTTAACCCTTTACAACAGTATTGCTGCCTGATGTTCCTCAGCAATTTCTGGTCTTGAAAATGGTTTGAAGAATACAGCATGTTTCCTAGAGAACGATCATCAGCCAATAGGGGTGGAACTTTATAGAACAGGATAGACATTTCCTCAATAAAAGCTTCTTACTTAAGAAGAAAAACAAGCTCCTTAATGAAACATCAGGTCACACGAAAGTAAGGAGTTGGAACATACAAAGAATAGGGAGGACAGTTTCATTAATATAAACAATCACAGAATGGTTAAAGGACCACTGGAGGTCCCTGCTCAGTCAGGGTCCCCTAGTGCACATGGCACAGAATTGTGCTCAGAAAGCTCTTGAATACCTCCAGGGAAGGAGGCTCCACAATTTCTCTGGGTAATTCCAGGACTTCATCATGTTCAGGTGGCACTTTCCATGCCTCAGTTTCTGCCTGTTGCCTCTTGGCACCATCAAGAAGAACCTGGCTCCATCATCTTGACATCTTCCCTTCAAATACCTATAGACACTGATATGATCCCCTCTCAATCTTCTCAAGGGTGAACAAGCCCAGCTCTCTCAGCCTTTCCTCATGAGAGAGATGCTCCAGTCCCTTAACCCTCACTGTCACCCTCAGCTGGATCTGCTCCAGGAGTTCCACATCTCTCATATACTGAGGAGCCCAGAACTGGATGCCAGGTGCAGCCTTGGCAGGGCTGAGTAGGGGGCAGGATCATCTCCCTCAACCTGCCAGCAGTACCCTTCTAATGTACCCCAGGACACCACTGGCATTTTTGGCCACAAAGGGTATTGCTGGCTCATGGAAAGCTCATTGTCCACTAGGAGTCCCAGGCCATTCTCCACAGAGCTGCTCTCCAGGAGGTCAGTTCTGGTGCATGGGGTTATTCCTCCCCAGGTGCAGGACCCTGCACTTGCCCTTGAATATCAGATGATTCTTCTCTGCTCATCTCTCCTAATTGTCCAGATCCTTCTGAAGGGCTACACAGCCCTCTGGGGTATCAACCACTCATCCCAGTTTTGTATCACCAGCAAACTTGCTGAGTTGGCACTCTACCCCTTCATGAAAGTCAACAGTGCTCTACAATTGCTCCTCAAGTATTTTTTTAAACATGGTTGCTTATCTATTCTAAGCTCAGTAAACCTAACTTTAATTCCTTCCTCAAAACATCACAATACTTATTATACAGTAACAAGACAGGAAACTTCTAGTTTTTTGTTCACACAATAGAATTATATTTATGCTTCTTGGCATCTGACAGCACACAGTAGATGCGGTAGCTCAACTATAAATAATTTGGGTCACCTATTGTTGCTGTAGCATTGCATCCAAATATTCTGTATTCATATGAAGGAACATAGTTTTTTAATTACACTCCATAATTTAAGCATCGCTCTTCAATTGTGCTGACAATAATTGTTTTATTAGCATGAATTAAAGAAAAATATCGAGTTCAACTCTTGGAGAAAAGGGGAGTACGCAATGCTTCAAAAGAGAAAACTGCCTAAAAGTGGACAAGAAGAGTGGCAGGTGCCCATCTCTTCTCTGTGGTGACAACTGGAAGGATGTGAGGGAATGGCCTGAGGCTGTGTCAGGGGGCGTTAGTTCAGATATTAGGAAAGGGTTCTTCACGCAGCTGAGCACTGGAACAGGCTTCCCAGGGAAGTGGCCACAGACCAAGCCTAACAGAGTTCAAAAAGCATTGGGACAACACTCTCAGGCACAGGGTGTGACTCTTGGCACTGTCCTGTGCAGGGCCAGGTGTTGGACTTTGATGATCCTTGTCAGCCCCTTCCAACTGAGGATGTTTTATAGTTCTATAACTATTTCCTCTGGAGGAAAAAAGGCAGCACAGCTAAGGAAACTTTTTTGTTAGATTGCTTAAGGTAATTGATCTAGTGACCCATGAGTTTTTCAAGCAGCTTTTTAGTCTGACAGTTCTAAACTAAATTTCTGCCTCATAATGACTTAGGAAGCTGAACTTGATGACCCATGTGTTCCGTTTCAAGACTGTGTGTCTACTAAAACATATCCAAAAGTCCCAAGAGAATGGTTTTTACCACATGTCTACTGTAAAACACTGAAAGAGAGCAGGATGTGTTTTTCCTGAGATACTGAGCAAACAACTTCCCTGATCCTTGACTGCCCTTTGGAGCAGGGCTGCCAACACTGTTTGTAATAGGCTCAGTACAGCATTAAGTTGTGCTTATTGGGGGACTGACCAGCTGCACACTGTCTAATACAATTATTCTGTCAAATCCTATTACTATTAGTGCAGTTTACAAGAGGAAATATTTTTTTTCAGATATAATTACAGTGATTCAGTGAGGGAAATCAAATATCTAAAAATTGAAAATCCATACTGCCAGATTTCTAAGATTACACAAATATTTTGTAAAAACACAGGTCAAACTGCTATCTTCCAACAGAAGTCTAGGCTATAGTTTTGGATTCATGTGAGGTGCTCTTCTCTGCTAATAGTACACATCAAGATCCCTAAGGTAAAAACATAGTTCGGTCTTACCATGTGGAAATTCACAGAAGTCAAACCTAAATCCTCTGTCTTGAGTTTGGCCTTGCTATATGCACACATCAGCAAAACAAACTGCATTATCTTCACTGCATTCTCAGGGAGATACAGGCCACCGTTTTTAGCAGTGGAAACTATACCTAGCCAGTGGCTAAAAGACAGTAAACTAATTCACTAATAACTTTCTTCAAAAGTTTATTACTCATTTTTCATACTGCCTCTCCATCTAGCCCTTGGACAGGACAATAAACATTGTCCACCACAGAACATTCTTTTTTTTCTAGCTAAATGGACATTTTCTAAAACCAATATTCACTCCCTCATCTTTCCTAGTTATAAAACATTACTCCCTGAGCAGATATCCATTATGTCATAATTTTTTTCAGACCCATATTAATGCATCTAATTTACATCAGGCAGACTCAGGTGAAAAGCTCCCCTGAGGATAACACTTTTGGTTTTTTTCCAGATTAACTGTCAGTTGTATCACGGCAATCAAAGCAGAAAAACTCTTCATTCTCAAGAATCTAAATATTTCACCTTAATAACAACAAAAATTAGAGGACAGTATTGGCATACTAAATCAATTCCTGAATCTTAATTTTCACAGTGCCTGTCCATAACTACTTTCATGCCTGTCCATGCTACTTTTAGTTGACAAGACCTGGATGATTCGCTCTATATTCCATTTTCCTATTGTTATTTTCCAGATTCAGGTATCAATGTGAAAGGTTTATACTTCTTATGACTACTGAGAAGTGGGTATTTTTCCATTATCAGAAGCAGGGATTTTGACAACTGCATGCATTCCATTAACACACTCTTTTGGCCAGCTAACTGTCTTGACATCTGAAATGCTCTCACTGTTAGAGGAGTTAATTTTTCCACTCACGAGCTAATCTGGGCAAACTCATCCCCTGCCTCTTTGATCAACTTATGGTTGTTTAAATAGAGGTTGTTGAGATCAACAATTTCTGATGCACTATACAGAGAAGTGTCTTCAACTACCTAAAGCTATACTGTACCAGGCTAATTATTTTTCTTATACAACCACATTGTATTTATTACAGACATTAGCAGTAAGTGGAAAGAGTATGGTTCCTCCATTACTGAATTAAACACAGTAATTATTAAGTGAAAACATAAAACATGAGTACAGCTAATAGAAAAATCAAATTTAACATGGAAACCATTCACTTATAAAATTGTTCTGGTATTTAACAACTATTAGCTCCCAGAAGAAAGGTGTGAAATAAATAGCAGTCTAAATTTTATAGACAAGAGACTTTGATGTAATTAAAACTTTATCAGATAGCATTGTTTCCACCAAGTCCCCACAGGAGACTACGGGCTAATATATTTCTTGTTGGCATAATGAAACACTGAGACTATATTTTAGCAAGTCATGTCATGTGTGAGTTTATATAAAAGCCTTTCCAGTGCATCATTAGCATACTTCACTGACAGTTCATGAGGTGTGAGATTCAGTGGTTCCTACACCTAAAAATTTCATTATAAATGAAGGTTTTCTATTGGCCCTTCTTTTACAACACACTTGTAATGTATTTTTTTTCAATTGCTAAGCATTTTTAACAACAAAAATATTCTTTTTCAATTCTAGAAAACAAGAACTATTTCAGCACACTAACTTTTCTTATGCCTTCTATCCATGTTCTCTAAGCTATGATTTCATCTATGTTTATTTCTTTGTGGGACACAGCAGAGTAGACACAGTGTGACAAAATATTACTACTACAAAGTACCTTAAGAAGGAGCATATGCCCGTAATATTGTGAAAATACAAGACTGAGTGCTCTTTATGTTCCAAAGACAACAACAATGTATTTTAGCCAAATAAAGTTGTTCAAATTAAAAATTAGGGTCACATGTAAACACTGCTTTTGAGCAGTTTTTTTTACTTATGACTCCTGAAGCTGATCATTGTACTTTGCAGTGACTAAGAAACAAACCAGGCAATAGAGCACTCTCATCTCAATGACATTAAAATAGTAGTTTATAGCTCCATGAAGAGCAGCACTCCATGATTTTGACTTCTTTCCTGTTATTTCAATAAGGGCATAAAACAACCACGACAGCAAAGTCCCCTGCCTCCAAAAGTGATGCACAGAGAGGGAGGCTGCTGTTCCTGTTTAGCTATGAAGTGAGAAAAGAGCTTTTGACCACTGGTTCTGCCTTTGAGTCTCACCATGGCTCTAACAAGCCTGCAAGGCCCCTCTGTGTGCCCATGGCCATCCTGGGAAGCTTCTCCCCATTCTTCAGTCTTTCAAATAACTACACACACCCTGTGAATGAAGAATAGTGAGAGCTCAAGACCAGGACTTTAACAATGGCCAGTTCCCAGTGACATCAAGCACAGCTATTCAGGTGTTTTCTCGGACAGCCAGGTTAACTTCTGTTTGAATTTACAAGTAACCTTCCTCTTGCTATTACAGAATATGCTGACATATTTCACAATTTTCATCCCATTCCTCCTACAAAACTCTGAGGAATATTCATGGTGGCAAGGACTGCAGGCTGTGCATCCTTCTGTAAATCTCTTTGGTCACTGGGATGGCCCTTACCATGTGCATCCATCCACATACAGAATGATGTATAACTGCATGTTAGTGCAGTTTGGGCACTCAAGTTTCTCACCTGCTACATGTCCTCTTCACCACCACTGGGATGCATGCCGACAAGCCCATTTAAATTTGCAGGAGCTACTGGCAAAACAAGTTTTAGTAACTTTTTTAGGTTTTCCTATACAATTCAAAAGGGACTTGAGCTGTACTTCTAAGTTCCTTCACAAATCACTGAAGCTGAGATTTACTAACACAGATTTAAGATATGTGCATAGCATAATGGATACTTGCCTAAGTTGTTCACAATTTCAAATTTAATAGCTTTGGTTTACTAAGCATTTATTCTCTTGTCTAGTTTTTGGCTGGTAGTTGTTGTCTTATTTTTATTTTCTTGGAGGCGGAAAAGAGATTTTTTGTATTTGCCACCACTGTGCCTCTCTCTCCTGGATTTCAGGTGACTCATCAATACATCTGGTCAAATAATCTTGTTAGTTGAGAAATAGCTTATGAAAATAAACATAAATGCTGTTGGAGTCAAATATGGATTTTTTTTTTTCCTGTATTTCCTTTTCTTGTTGAGTAGGGTCAAAAGGAAGTTTCCAACTCCTTGCAGATGCACACATATCATCTCCTCTTGAGGGTTTTGAGCAAAAGACAGAAGTCTTAAATTGCAGGTCTGTAATACATTAATGCCCTGCTTACCTACTGTTAAAAAAAGCATTTTATCAGTGGAACAAATTCAGATTTTCTTTCATCATAGGAATTTAATACAATTGTCATGACCACCAGCCTTCTTCAAATAAAGTTCATGACTATAGCAATGAATTTGCTGCTCAATATTGAATGCTATTTTACTGTGATTAGGATTAGTTCTAAATAATTGTCCATTATTTGCATGAATAGCTAAAAAACATTTTTTAAAAATACTTCTAAAGAAAACTCTTTTTAAAAAACAAAACCCAGAAACCACCAAACCGTTTTATTCTTTTTCCTCTGCATTGGCCCAAGTTAGTTTTATGACATTCATTTAACTTGACATGATTTGTAACAAAACCTTCATTTTACAAGACAGATAGAAACAAAGCTGTCTTTAACAATGAATCACAATTCTAAACTTTATGATTCACCCAAGTATCTCCTTTGCCAAAAATGACGAAATGTGATAAAAAAGCTGAAGAATGGAAGTGTAAATAGTAAAGCTGTGATATAAAGCAAGGCATGCATATGCTCTAGTTACTCACAGACGCCTAAGATCAGACACCTAACCAGACATTTTTAATGATTTCTAACTTCTAGCTTTTCCTTCAGATTTAATTATCTTTCAAACTAAAATATTAACAGTAGCAGACTATTTTGTTCAAAATAAACTGCTAATGAATGCATGGTCAGATGTGCCTTTTCCCTGGTGTACATTCCTATACTTTCTCATTTAACACATTTGCTGACAATCTGTGTGTTACAGTGTATGTGCATGGGCCATCAGATCAGAAACAGTATAATCTGATAGCAATGGCAATATCCCCTCACAGTGAAAAAGAGGAACTCAGAACTCTTTTCACATTAAGGATGGAATTACTTGCTCTAATGAGTATCAACACAAAATGAAAGGGCAATGCATGGGAAACCAAATGGCAGAGATTACTGCCATAAGATTATTGTTTCTCCTTGTCATCAAAAGCAAATTGGCACAAACAGAGGGATAAATGTGTGATTTCTGCATTCATGAGCACCAGAAACTTGAAAGAGAACTCTTTCTCAACTGGGAAAAAAAATGCTGGTATGTTGATAACTTTCACAGTATGGCAATATTCGTACGTTATTCACCAACAAACAGTTAAATGTACTGATCAAAATAGATTTATTACAGTAGCAATCATAAATGCAGCACCACAATGTAATACCAAATGGATTTCATATTTCAGTCTTTAGCATTTTGCGATTTGGGGGTGGTTAAAAGGAGTTGCAAAGTAGTAACTCAGTCTTTTCCTCATCAACATCACAAAATAGCCATTAAAGAAATTATTTATAGTAAAATATTTTTTAATTGACATTATTATGCAAAGTTTTCCACAACCTCAAGAAATTTAACTTAGGAGTAGCCAGGTGTGGAGGCTGGAGGGAGCCAAGAATTAACAGGGACAGGAGATAAAACCTCTTCTGGAATATTCCTTCAGAAATCAGTGAAATCTTTCTAATACTACCCAGGACAGAGCTCATTCAGGCAGATGTTTGCTTTCAGGTCAGCCTCATTTCAGTGAGACCTTGCATGAAATCAGCTCTTGAGCAGCAGGCCAAACAAAATAATGTGTATCACTAAAAATTCACACATGTCTATTTTGATGGAAGAATTTGAAAAGTAAGAGGGGATAGGGAATCTGTTGATGACTTGTGTAGGAGACAAATTATATTATGGAATAAAACATACTATTCCTGTTCAAAGTGCAGTCTTCTGAGGAGTGATGTAAAAAAAAGAACTTAAGCTGATAATCTCTAGAATTAGAGAAGTGTGTTTTCCAAAGTGAAATTTACTTTTTTTATTTATGTCAATCTAAGGAAAAGTTGTACTACTGTGTTTAGCTCCCACAGATTATCAGTTTACATTACTGAGTACTAAAGTAAAAGATATTGTCAACACATTGTGATGTATTACAACATTGAGACACGATACACAATAGACCTGAGTCGGAAACTTACATTTTATGCAAATTTACATCACTTACATTAATGGGAAAAAATATTGGGCAAAATCCCCTCTGTCTTTAATGCCTATAACTTTCACCACTGCAACAGCCTAAACAAAATTTAGTTTCATATTTTGATATCTGGACTGAGGCACAAATGCACTTTTGTTTCCTAACTCAAATAATTTGTCCTGTGGATTCTACAATGGACTGTATACATGAGATAGACCTGACAAAAAGAGTAGTAAACAAAAATCTTCCTTTCTAACAATTGATCTCAGGAACATTGACAGAATTCTATCAAAACCACCAGCTTTCTTCAGGCTTAGCAGCTCCAGGGGTTCGTAATTAAGGATTACTCATCCTACCACTTGACCACATTACACTAGAGAGATACTTCCATTTCATCTGCTTGTGGGAACAAGATTACTGCTTGAATACATCATCTTTCACAAGATCAAACTCTGTGTAGTACCAAAGGGAAATTCTGCCAGTCTCTTTTAACAGATTTGAAAGCTACATGGCCATTAATTTCAAAATCATGTATTATTCTATATATGTGTGCCCTGTACATGATTGGAATTAAATTTAAGAAAATAAAAAGAAACTCTCATGACATGAAAGAATAATAAAATCTAATCTGCATGCACTATTATTAGCTATCTTTCTTTATTAAGTGACTTTGAGACAAAGTCAAGAGATTTAGGTACTACCATGCCAGCACAGAAGACAACACTTTTTACTATCTGAATTCCTGCCATCAAAGACAGAAATCTTATTTTCTCAGTGTGTAATCTGAATGTATCCTCCAGAGCTGCTAGAAATAGATTTCATTGTGATAGACCTTTGAAATAATTACCACAGCCAGAAGTCTTTTGTATTAGCAGACAATGCCTTAAGGTTTCATTTTGTGGTAAGCTCTAAATTGATCTCCTGTGACACTTTCTGAGTAAGTGGTAGGAGCTACTAGCTTAAGATTTACTCCATAACTTTTTAAGTATACCATGACCTCCTTTAATACTGCAAGAAAATTAATGACCTGAACATTTCACTTCTGCAGTTAGCAATGTCCTTCCTCAGCAATGGCACAATCTTCTGAACCAATAGTGCTTTAACAAATAGAAGTTTGCACTCAGAAACAACAAAGGAGAAAAACCTTCCTGGAATTCAAGGTTGACCAGTAGTTCAAAGCAATTCAATTACTGTAACACAGTAAATAGGAACTGTATATATTCTCCTACTGAATGTATTTAATGCACCTAAAAAACCTTTATCCTGGCTATATTAAACAGAGTCACACATACACAACTCTGTTAAAGGCACAAAATTCTCTATGAAGACAAGTGACAGCAAAGCTAGATTTGGATGCAAAAATTATTTGCTATTTAATGGGAATGGTGCAAAAATATCTGGATCACTGGGCTCAAAGGGTCAGTGGTTTTGAAGTCTAACCAGCAGCTGGTAAAGATTGTTTCACCTCAGTGGTTAATTCCCAGCACAGTTCTGTTAACTCTCTTTAACAACCTGTACAGAAAGCATGCTCAGCAAGTTTGAGGACAATGGCAGTCTGAGCAATCAGTACATACCTCTGGAAGGATTGCCATTCAAAGGACCTTGACAAGCTGGAGGAATGGGCTGGTGCTGAACTTTAACAGCATAAATGCAAAGTCTTGCATCTCTCATGCTCCCATTGCTCTCTGTATCTACTTTAGTTTGAGAGTATAGAGAAGAAATAGCCGAAATGTTCTTGGAGATAAGCAGTGAAAAGATAATGGGTCACACACACAAATTGCATCAGGGAGTAGGTGCCAGAAGAGGCTGTAGGATCTCCACACTCACAGAGACTCCAAACATACTGAGACATGGCCCTGAACACTTTCAGTATTTTTCTTTGCTGATGCACATAAAGATAGATTAATGTTAACTTGCAAGGACTAAAATGTAAGGCATTTCCCATACCAGTGCAGCTATAGATTTCTGAGGAATAAATGACAGAAACAAAGGGTCTAACCTCTTGCTTGTAGCCCAGGTCCACAAGTCTCCTGTGCTCCCGGACTGTCTTGGCGCACGTACCATGGTACCAGCTGGCACCTGCGCCATTTGTGTGTCTTCCACCTGAAATGAGAGGGGGAGAAATCCATCTAAACCTTGTAGCCATCAAACCTCAGGCAGCACAAGTGATAGATAGTACTATAAACCACCATAAGCTGCTGCTTTTTCTCACTAACTGGTCACGGGCAATTCATGGAAGAACAGTACCTAAACTTACCCATATTCTGTTAACAATTTTTTTCTTTTAGGATGAGGCCACTAAGAACACATGAGAGAAAGGAGGTAGTAAAGGTAGAAAGAAAAAAAGTAGAGAGAAGAAACATAAAGGAAAAGTAGCTGCAGGAAAGTATTGGGACAGTGGCCTTGAGTGATTGCAAAGGTGCCTCAGGAAATCCCTGGAATCTTGGGTTCCTGAGTGGCAGCACCTTACAAATATGGAGCCAGCCAAGGAAACCAACACAATGGGTCCACCATAACAAAAATAAAACTCAAACAAAAAAACTCGAAACAAATCATCAATAACAAATGCAATATTGCACTGATTAAATTATTATATCATTAATAAAAACTGCTATGCAACTTTTAGAGTTCCCTGCTAGTGCTACAGAATACCCCAGCCCTTAAATACAACATATCCAGGCAAGTCTATTTGTTATCACAGCTCTAAAATAATCCACCGTTGTCCACAGCTCCAGCCATCAGAAGTTCACATGTTTTAAAGTATTTCAATGTTTTGCACCTCAAGTTTCATTCCAATCTGCCTCTGTGGGACAGCAACTAAGGCATGAGCCAGCTGAGTGTGTGAGTCCATCTGCCACAGCATGTGTGCAGGTCAGAAAGATGCTAAAGGAAATATATGGAACATGTGTTTAGTATTAGTTCATGCCATGAAATATAAATGACCCCATCTACCACTCTCTAGCAACTCTTCTTTCTTATGCTCAGCACATTATCATGCAGCTCAGATACTGAATATGCTAAAGACATGAGGAGCAGCCTGCATTTTAAAAGATAAAACTCTGACTCTCATTTTAACCATAAAAAGTTCTTGAGCTCTGTTTCTGTGATGTTTAGAGTACTGATTTTGGTAGCTTCCCAATGCTCTTTTCAATCTTTTTATATCTTTTAGTTGCATAAAGTATGATCTCCTAATGAATTTTCAGTGATAATTCATATGAGCTGATGAAAGCAACACATTTCTTTAATCTCAATTTCTTTCATTAAACTAAACTTAAATTCTATTTGTACCTTTGCAACAGATAGTAGTTTCATGGGAATTATTATTCATAAAACGAAACAAAATTTTTCATAATTTTGTCAAGTAAACCTAACGACATCAGAATTTTCTAAACTTTGTCTCCATCAAGAACAAGATCTTATTGTATGTCTAGACCTTCCCACACACTCAGATAAGTATGACAGAACTACCCAAACATTTTCTTAAGCAAGAATGGTTCCACCTTCTGGAATAGTCCTCAACATTCTGTGGTGAAGACCAGGGCAATGCAGAGGACACAGGGCATATGGGGATACCTTCAGCTCTGGACTGTCTCAGGGATTACAGGGACAGAAAAATGAAGGAAATAGTAGATTGAACAGTGTGGCACCAATAATCAGCTCTTCTTAACATATAAGCTTGCAGTTCAGTTAGCACTTCAGATATTTTAGAAATATTTGTTTTAAATGTTTAGAATGTCAAAACACTTTCTAGGAAAAATTTATTCTGGAAAGCAATTGTTATTTGTTGCAATGTTCTTTCAAAAGAACTGGAACAAAATTAACCAGTGATTTCCTGTGGGCCCAACTGAGTTTACATATCTGTTGTGAAACCTTGCTTCAGATATGTATCCTATTTTTCTAAATAGCTCATGTTAGAAAAGCAATTACTGCTAAGAAGTGGAATTCAGCAAACTCTAGAGGTAGTACAAATTTAAAAATGTCTGAGCTGTTTCTGGTTGATTGTCTCACATACCTGTAGCTATGACAGACAGGAGAAGCTTCACATTCCCTTTCCTCAAACAAAGAGTCTGGGCACTCCCGACCACCATTGGCAGGGAGCTGGATGATGACCCGGTGACGGGACTGCTTCCTTACTGTGATACCCCCTGCAAAGAATAGAATAGCTGGTTTCTGCTGCTGCTGCTTATGGTTTAATCTAATTAGGGTGAAAACAAGGTTTTTGAACCAATTGCCATAATATTGACGTGCTATTTTGCCCATAAGCAGAAAAATTTAGCCTAATAGAAAAAACACTTCAATTTCAGCTCAAGGCCAGAAAGCAGAACTAAACAGAAAGCAATACCAGCAATACTGAACTAATGAACAGGCAGCTGAAATTAATACACAGTTCAAAAGAACAAAAATTAAACCAGCTCAGTTAGCTGCTACATTTTACAGTTTGAAGGTGTAAGCTTGCCCTAATCATTTACATGTAGAACCAGAAATATAAATATCACTCTAGAATTCCTTTACAGTTTGCAGTTTTTAATTATTACAGTCATCCATTATTAATGATAAACAGTAAATAGTTCCTGTAGGAATTCTGATTTCAGTCATCTTCAGGTATCGGTTCTTCAGGCAGAAAATGAAGAGAAAAGCTGCAGATCAGTATTAGTTCCACAGCAATGCCTATGTGAGGTAAAAATCTTGGAGGGTTTTTATTTTTTTTTCACAGAGAGCAGTAGAGCAGACATTTGGCTGACTGGGCTGATATCAGCTTTGGGTGGGTTATTACAGCAGCTGCAGCTTGTCTGATCACAGAAGCGTGCTGGACCACAGCCAAGCAAATGTAATTAGGAGTGAGCAGTAGGAGAATCCCGGCGGTGGCTCTCCACCACCTGGCCACTCTTCAGCACAGAGGAAACCCTTCACTCCCGAGTCAAACAGCTCCAGGAAATGCCAGGAGCTGGCACAAGGGGCAGGACAGACGTGCAGCCCAGCAAAGCTACTGACCTGCTTGCTGGCACAAATGGGTAAACCCCATGAAATAAAAATAGTTTTTGTAGTATAAAGAGAGTTTGATTCACTGAACAGACAAAACACCTGTAGTTCACAAATATACTGTTTTATAGAAGCCTGCACAATAGTTTGTGTAAATATTCATGAAGATATGCTCATTGCATCAAGTACTTTCTTAAAAAGCCACAGAAATGGGAACAAAAAACAATGGCATTTTTGCCCAGTATGATCTCCTCCAACAAAAATATTTCAAAAAGAAAAATTAATACTGATGTAAAATAACTTATATATAATAATGAGTATCTATTTAATAGAATCAGATTTAATGGATTCAAGTCCCTGCTCTTTTACGAAGGTTATGAGTCTAGTTTTCCTAACCCCCTTTTTAATTTGTTAGAATGCACTAAACACTGATAGGAATTACTGCAAAAATGCCTTTCTGCTTGTGTCCTTTACCAAGCATAAAGAATTGGCCACTACAGCCCAAGTCTTTATGTTGGATGTAACTATATCTTTTACATTCTGACAATATGATAGCTGTGAGTAATCACCATGTCCCACACAGGGATTAGCACTGTGTGGAACAGGGAGTATTACAGAGACTGTCTGTAATAGTACATATTAGAAAAATGCCTCATGTTAAGCTTAAGAAGAGAAAAAAAAAAGCATAAAATGTGGACAATATTCCTGTCATCACACTAACCTCACGTGTGATTTCAATGTAATAAAAATTCAGGAGATGCCTGCACTGTTTTGAAGAGCTTTGCCAAGTGTATTAAAATGGTGCTGGATTTTAAATCATACCATTCACACCAATGTAAAGTCTTTTGATTTTTATTAACTCTCCTTCAATTTTCCTTGGAGAAAGACAAACAAAATTATATACAATTGCATATCTACTTAGCTACATACTTATCTCCTTGTATATAAAGACTCAGGTTTTTCTGATGAGCAAACAGCATAAACTTAGGTTTGCCTAAAAGTCTGTTTATTTTATAATCTGACAATTTAAATGCTAACATTGTGTAAGTATTGATGTTAAGATGATGTAAGAGTATTAAGATAACCTAAGAGTTATGTGTCTACCCTGTAACTAGTTATCTCTTTTTCAGTGTAAGATACAAGTGGGAGTTTGCAACATTGAGCAAAATGTGGGAAAAAAATCCAAACAGATGCATATAGAAAATGGATAGAAATAACTGTTCTTTTCAACAAAATCTCTATGTTCTCCCTGCAGCAGCTGTACAAGGTATTACATGTCCTCTGTCAGAAAGAGACATGTATAAGCATTCTGCCAAAAGTGACTGCTATTCAGACTCCCTATTTTTTATATTCTTAAAATTTCTTAGCATGCAATGGATAAAATTACCTTCTTGACATGAAGAAGGACACACTGTCCAGTCACTGAATGGAGTCACAATACAGTCCTTTCTACAGGGAAGCAGACAAGGTCTCACAGTTTCAGGTCGAAGGCTTTCAGGGCATCTAACAAAAAAATTACAAAGAAGCATTAGCAAATAAACAACCACTCTGCAATGATGTAGTGAATCATAGTGAGGTACTGAATGCCTGCAGGCATGTGAGGACAGTGCTTGTTGCCCAGAATTCACCAGGATGGAGCACAGACATAAAAACTAGCAGCAATTAAATACATGTGGTGAAAGCAAGCCAAATCTGGCATATTCTGCTCCTCAGGATTTAAATAATCATCATCCCTCACTCCCCATGCTAGACTTCATATATTCAGGGTTATTTTCAAGCTTTTAGATACTTTTGAAGAAAAGTCATAACATTTAGCTTTGTAAAATACATTTTCAGGTCTCATCACTTTATCATAAATATAAACTCTGGAAGGAGGCATATTTAAAACAAATAACACTGCTAACCCAGGAACAAAAAGGTATAAGTTGGTGGTGATTGTGAGAGAAACTAGAAAAGGATTTAAAACTGCCAGATCAATGAGACTGAGAAAGACTGTCAGGAAAGACAGAAAAACCTTACTTGTTTTAGGAAGAGGCTTGATCAGCATATAAAAAGGATTATTGGACTGCCACATATGGGACTCATTACCCAGGTCATTTTCTCCATTCTGTGGGGATTCTGGCTTTTTTCATCAAGGAAAACAACTCTCTATGCCACAATATTGTTTCTGAATAATACAATAACTCTTACAGAAATACTAAAAATATTTTAAATAATTTCAAAATTACTATTGCTCTAAAAACATGGAGACTGTGGACTGCCTGAAGAATACGTAAAGATGTAAGAAAAACATCACATCCATATTTGGGAGCTTTTGGATCATTACAGAAAAACATCACTATGACTCGCTTTTCCTCTTTTCAGTGCAGGACAGCTGGGACCAGAGAAGTGAGAGAGGCATGTCTAATGGTAAGCTATCAAGAAAATCTAGTCTTTATGATCAGCAGAGAACTATGCCTGTGTGATGTGAGGAGGACAAAAACTGATCTGCAGCTTTACAGGAACATACTCTTTGACAATAGTACTTGCTTGTGCATGCTTTCCATCAGTAGTCTCTGCATTTTCCTGTCAATGCACATAATTCTTCTCAGTATAAGATCAATTACCATGAACCAGCACCAATTGTTTGGTGCCCTCTTAAAATGGGATCTCCACCCTTTCTCTTTTCTCCCCTTCCACCAACGTGAAAAACCATGAAAAAATACAGCTATAGCAGCACAAATCCCCATCTCTTCTCTTTAAGTTCTCTCTACAATTTTAAGTCAACTTGTGCCTTGGGTCTATGTGATTCATAAAATCAGATTCTATATGCAAGGGTGTATCTAGATATGATCAGATACACTTTAAAAAAAAACCTCTGCTACCAATCACATATATTGACAACGTTGTCAGAAATATTCTTTAAGGTTAAAATTAAAATGTTTCTGAAAAGCATTGAACATTGGCTTGCTAATGGCTTTTCTTGCATTGGCTTTTTCCTCTAGAAACAGAGAAATTAAAAGCATACAAAACCATCTGAAATAGACACATTCACCATTCACTATTTCACTGAGAGCCTCATCTTTCAGAAGCACTAAACACTACAATTCCTCTTCAGATACTTAGGCAAGGCAATTAGTTCAATTAGAACACCATTTCTATGCTTTATATTGTTTGTATTTACTATATATGGCTTAAAACAAAGTATTGATTTTTTTTGCAGTCCTTACTCAAGGTCAAATTAAACAGAAAAGATACATGCTGGAGTCTGTAACTTGTGAGACAGATAATGCCAATAATATTGATTGTATCATACCACAGTAATCCTTTTTATTAAGGGGAGTTTAAAACAAGGTTCCTATTTACATTTTCATGTTAAATGTCTGGGTCTTTAAAAACCATTCAGTGATTTTGATGTGACAATTTGAAGGGACAACCAAGACCTTTTTTCATTTCACATGATTCACTTATGAAAGAAGACAACAGTCCTCCTCCCAGAATTTAACATCAAATCAAAGGTAGAGGTATTTACAGTAGATTTAAAAAGGATGATAAATCATTAGAGGTTTGTGGGGTTTTTTATGTAAATGTACCAAACAAAAGATAATTGTATCATGACCAAATAGAACAGCAACTTAATACAGATACACAACAATTTAGATTACTTAATGTGCAGACATTACTCCCCACATTTCCATTTAAAGTAAATTAGGCTTAAATCTACTGCAGAATAAAGCAACAAATGGCAGGCATCAAGCAAATATTTAGTATGAAAATAGCTGCCTCATGAACTTTCTAAATGACCTCTGCTATCAGTTCTTAGAGTTCTGAATCTATTCTGAGTGGGATGTATTTACAGACTGCCAATCCCTACAAAGATATTGTCAAATGCATTTTACTAGCATCTAATCTGTATTTAACCCTGGTCACACACTAAACTGTAAAATCAAATCATTGGGCCAAAGGGTTAACTTAAAAATACACATAAATGAGAAAAAAAATCACAAAATTTGTCAAGCTAATGTTCAAACTAATGTTTCAAATTAACGTCATATCAGTTTCCATTACGCTACACCTCCTTGGTCTGGTTCTGAGAAGAGTTTTACTGCATTTAGATTCATATCACTATTTTTGAGTAAAACCACACTAATCCATAGCGTGCTGCTTGTTTGGAGGCAACACAAGGATCTCGGAAAGGTGCTGCTCCACATGTCACACACATACTCCATGAGTTTTAATGTGACTCAACCTGCTGGTGGCAAGGAGCCAACTGGATTTAGTCAGCTGTCAGCAGAATCACCCCTGTAAATACCACCCATTAAAGTCCATAGTGAGAAAGGCATTGTCTAGTCTTCCTGTTGTGCCAGTTTTGTATTTGTAGAAGATATGTTCCCTCATGAGAACACAAAGAAGAAGGTCTTTTTACCTTTGCAAGCAGTCATTGCTGATAAAAATACAAAGCAGTAAAATCCAAATATAATTACAGCATGAAGATATTTTTAAAGATATTTACTTTTTTGGGCCTACTTGTCCCACGTTGACTCTGACACAGATGACCTTTCTTGTCTGCATCCCCACGGAACAGGTGGCCTCCCCATTCCAGCTGGCAGAGGAGTTGAAAGCAGAGACAGATGTGTCCTCTATGCACTGTCCCCACGGGCCGGTCTGCCAGTGATAGACAGTGCAAGAGTGCTCGTTGCAGCTGCGTGTCTCCTGGAGGGCACTACTGTTTGGGCACTGTATTCCTCCTGGAACAATAAAAGAGGGCCAAAGATCATTCACTGGAAGGAGATAAATTTATTTTTATTTAGAAACAACACATACCACAAACCCACTTTGAAATTTCTTAGTTATATATAATAAGTTTTACTACAAGAAAGAAATGCTACTCCTTTTTCCTCCTCCTCCTTATATGCCCAATAGTGACAAATTTCGGTCATCAAGCCACACAGAACAGAGTGTTCATGGACAGTACATAAGTGTGTACTGAAAGGATAATAAAATAATCGTAACTTCTGTAACACACCAGTGTGCTTGGAGTAATCTTACAGCCTTATTATTTAGGTGTTCTCTAGAAGAGACTGCAAGAGATCACATAAAGATGTATAAAGGCTCTAGGCAGAAAATATGGTTAATTATACTACTTATGCATGTGTAAAGACCACTGTTCATATCTCATTCACAGATCAATTAAAAAGATTTTTGGTGCTCTTGTCCAGCTCCCAGTGGATGTTTATCCATGCTGTGGATGGCACAGCTGGCAATTTCAGGTCCAAATTAGGATAACAAAGCCTATTGCAGTTTCAGGTTTAGATGCAACCAAGTGTCAATGATTGTGAGGAACAGCTCAGATGATCTATCTTTGTTGTGTTTGGTTCCAGACAGTATCTTGGGGTTATTATAGTCAAGCACTTCAAACCTACTTTGGCCTCCCAGTCCTCCAGGAGAAATGAAGAGGTCTTTCCTACCAGAGGTGGTCACAGGCTATTGGATGCCCAGCCCTGTGAGCAGACATCACATCTGCTAAATATCTGATGTTATTATTAAACACACAGAATCCAGATTTAAGAATCTTAAATCTAGATTCTGGCCTACAAGGAACAATGGGACTTCTGTCTCCAACTGATGGAAAGACAGCAAAAAAATCTGAGCAACACTTTAGCCTCCCCTAAAATATAAGAGAAGTAAGAAAGACAATTGAAAGAGGAGTTTTTTTATTACTTAATGCTGATGATCCATACGATTTTTTCTCCAAAAACCAAAATGCAGGCTGACACCAAATGCATGTTGTAGAGTATATTATTCTTTATACCTCAGCACTGAACTTCAGGCTGACTGTTTGTTCTACAGATATGCAGGAAGGAAGGGGTTTTAAGCACTCATTGAAATGAAACAAAAAAAGTAAGTGATGTAAAAAGAATAAATCAAAGAAAAAACAGATGCTTCAAATACTCCAACACAAGAAAGTCAAGTAACCAGTATAAAAATACTTTATACCCCAAGTTGTTCTGTATTGTTCAGATCTGCAGCAATCATGAAAAAAGGTTCATTCTAATGAAAGCACTAAGGAAAATCATAATTCTCAATTTATTTCTCTAGGAATTTTCTTAATTTCTGGTTTTTTTTCTAAAAATATTGCTTTAACCAAGCAACAGGAAACATATTAGTTGAGATGTCATGCCACAGACTAGCTAATCTTAAACTTTTCAAAGGGGGATTAGATAAATCTACAAATATGTGAATCTAATAAAGAATAACTTGAATTTTTTTGGTTCTAAAAGGATGTAACTCAAATCTACCAGAAATTCTTAAAATATGCTTATGTCAATGTGCAGAGCATAAAAACAAAATGCCAGATGCATTTTCTTAAAAAGGAATTTAAAAAACAAATGTTAAAATAAAATTATGGCTATGTAATAAGTTTCATAAAGTTATCTGATCATCATCCTTCAAGAAAAAAAAAATCAGCTAACACCAGCAGATAGGAATGTAAGCAAGAAAATAAGTGAGTGTATTTTGAACAGGAAAAAAAAAATAAAGTCACAAATTATTTGTCATGGTAGAGAAAATTGATCCACGTGAAGAGTCTAGACATGTTCCTCCATTAAGGGGGTTAAATGAGGAAAATTTAAGAGATATACGGAAGGTTAATAAACTAAGTATTTTCATCTGATGGTAGCTCAAGAAAAAACACAAGGGAAATATTTAACGAAATTCAAAAATTAAAGGGTGTGTGTGGGGGAAAAAATATTTCCCCAGAACTGAACACCACAGGCAAAAGTTCCAAAGACATTTGAGAATAAAGTGATAACTTAGGTTTGGTTTTGACATCTATGCAAGAATATACACTCAGGAAAAAGAATGAGATTGACATTGACTTGTAAATGAAAAACATTGGGGCATGAATGTCTGCAGCTCAGTGGGAATCCAGTTCTGTTCAGATTAAACCAGGAGTTAAAAAAAACATGCAAAGACTAAACAAAATGTGGAAGTAATGCTACTAAAATAAAAATCAATGTGCCATTCTCTCCAGGAAAACAGCATTCTCTTGTGCTTCCTCAAATTTAACTAGGTACAGAAAATGCAGAAGGGGTTGGAAAACTGGCAGCTAGAGATGCCCTTTACAACATCTGCGTAGGGGTAACAGCTTTAGGAGCATATCCCCAGCAGAGGACAGGTTTGACAGGAACATAAAAGTTAATGTGTTACAGAAAAAAACATAAAATAGATATTTGAATTCATCAGAATATAGGAAAAAGACACATACAATAATAAACATATCCTTTAATAATAAATGATCAGATGACAGTAAATAACTGCTTGGCAGTACTAAAAATAATAATTTCAAGGATAAGGAAAACAGTTGGGGCTGAAGAATTTAGTTTTGGGTTTGGATTTTTAAGTAAAGTAGACTTGGAAGTGAAAGACTAGCTTTGCAGAGGGACTTGCATATTGCTCATAAAGTAGCTGACAGAATTGTCATATACTTAGATTGCTTTTCTGATTTAGATTGCTCCACTGATTTGGAGCTACTATTTGGTAAGAAACCTTACTCTAGGATATTCAATAATTGGATTTTATAAATCTTCTTTTGTGACATTGACTTGATAACTTTCAAATTTCAAAACATTAAATACTTTTTAAAACATTTAGGATCATTTTAATTAATCATTTTGATACCACTTGATTTTGAAAATGCATATAGTTTTATAAATGCATTTCAAAACAGCTGGAATAATCTTAAAGTCTGAGAAAACAGATGTGACTGAAGTACCTTTTGTATTCTAGCAAGTGAAATGGGTGTTACTAATTTCTTTGCTGTAGGCATAAGGCAGGCACTTCTCAAGGCAGCTGCACTTCCTGAGGATAGACACAGTCAGACCCAACACTGTTCCTGTTCTGCAAATATTGATGATTCCTCCCCTGGTTTATACCAGTTACACAAAACAAGCCTGTCCAAATTACACAACAGGTCAGGATGCAGAGTGGAGCCATGGTAAATGTGAGGTCTGTCCTCAAGTCTTTTCCAGGATGGAATATGAACCCCTGTCCCCTCACTATGGTCAGCAATCTGAGCTGATGGGCTCCTGAGCAAGAGCAGCACAGTAACACACCCTGCCTGGCTCATCTTTCTCACACAGGTGTCAGGTCACTTAGCAAGTCTTGCCTGAAAATACAGGTTGCACAGTTCCAAAACTAAGTGGCTTTGTTTTAATTCCTGTTGAATGAAAAACCTCCTGTTCTCCAAAACTTATTATTTTGTGAATGAGAAATTTGCTGCTGAAACAATTACTCAGTTCTGTGCTTTTAGGTTTAATTACCAAGCACTGTTATTTCAAGCCAGGATTCAAAAATTAAAAACAAACTCAATAAGTGTAGGAAGAGTAAATACATTAAAAAACCCTATGCATAACTTCTTATTTGCAACTATCAAGTCAAATTGTACTGGAATTTAACAGGAATAAAATTTTAAAACATATCAACAATGATTTAAGTATTGAGAAGAAACTCCTTTGATCCAGCTATTTCTTACATATTCAATAATTCAATGTTGCAGATAGATGAGAAGAGCAGTTGATCCCTGTCAAAGAGTATATCTGATGAGATGGACTACTGATATTCTATACTATTTAACAGTGATGTCCAGTACTCTGTTCTGTATGGTCATGGCAAATAGTTCTTCTGGAATTACACTTTGCTAATCTATGAGCATGTAACACCCACAGTAAAGCACTGCCATGCATATCCATCCCTGCCCTAAAAGAAAAATAATAATTAAAAAATTTCCTTTCCCTCTCATTTTAGTAAATCAAGCTTAATATTAATTAAAAAAATTCCCTTCCCTCTCATTTTAATAAAGTAAGCTTTTAAGTCACCTTATTTTCCTCTTCATATTGGACTTCTGGTTTTTTGGTTTTGGTTTGTTTTTTGTTGTTTTTTTCTGGGAGGTAGGGTGTTAAATCTTTACTTTTCCAAAACTGGTTTGACTGATCACACTTAGGATGTATCCACAACATTAGTGTTATGCTGTATTGCACCAATTTGTCAGTGTCACTCTATGGCAGTGTATAATCAATACAGAATCAATTTACGTATTTGTTAGTTACTGAAAAACTAAGATACATTCAGTACTTTTTAGTCTCAGGTCCAGTAGTAATGTGAGACAGTCTTAGTGCACACTACTGATTATATAAGATTTATTGTAAGCAGAGGATAAAAAAAAAAAGAACAGAAATATTAAGCAGAATACAAACCAAAAGTAGACACACCCTACATTCAAGAGATAAGATGAGCTGCATATGACAACTTACTAGATTTATGCAGAACAACTATATGATGTATCAGGTAACATCACTATGTCCTTTGCTGTCATTTTATATTTTGAAACAGTGACTTTTCTGAGCTTCTTACTGTACCATGAAGATATATTTGACAGTGACACAAATGAGCTAACACTGTAGGCAGTCTCACAGACAGGGAAATTTATAAATCGCTTTGCCTTTCAAACCTTCAAGCTGAGGACAATGATCTCAGAAAAAAATATCAAAAATGGTTATTGTGACACTCATTTTCACATGGAGTCATCTCATAAAGCACAGTAAGTCTTTATCTTGTGAAGAGACTCCTTTCTCTCCACTGAATGCAAGCACATAAGCCCATCCCAGATGTGCATGACCACACCATGCTCAAGGCTCTGCAGTGTGTGGTTTGGCCACATGTAAAGGGTCTTGTTTGGAATGAGGAAATGATGATGGGAGGGCATAAAACTGAAGTCAACTCCTGGCTCAAGCAGAAATCAGTGTTGTGCTGGAGGGGCAGTTGGCATCCCAGAGCTCATTAGAAAACTGTCACTGTTGTAATTTACATATGGCTTATATTTTTTCTGTGAACCTATTCCTTACACTGAGGAATTATTACAATACTACTGAATTATTCCTATTCTAAGTCATAAAAAAAAAAAAAAGAGAAAGAAAAAAGATTAGATTGTGCTTGTTTCCTGGTGGCCAGTCATATTAATTTGATGGTTTCTTCAAACCAATTCAGCAGCAGAGATAGCAGGGTAATAAGAGGAAAACAAATTTCTTAGGTGTGAAATGACATAGCTCTATTACAGACAGTTATATGCCAATATTAACAAGAAAAATGGCAGAATATAGTATTTTTCATTTCAAGAGGAGAGAAACTGAACAATCACAGGCAATACTTGATTAAAAGCTGTCTGAGAGCCAGATATAAAAACCTATTTCACATGTATCTATAGATCCTCAAAAATTTCAGGGGGGTGTTCATGTTTAAGTACCCAAATGAATAAGAATTAAATGTACCAGATACTTTGATGGATTGTAGCATTCATTGTATATGTAATGCCTGCAATGCTTTGATCTGTCTAGCTTTGTGGACTGACTGACTAGCAGGAGCACGTGTGTGATCAAGGACTCACACCTGGACTTATGTCATCTTAGAATACAAATTTAGCCTCATTCATTGATTTGCAACACTCTTGCTTGTTTCTTTAATTAATTTCCAATCCTGATATATAATAGGAATAGTACATATTTACGTAGAATACATTTGTCCAATTGTGTTTTGAGTAAAAACTCATGGTAACATGATACAGAAATTACCATGGAATAGATTACCTAGCCTGCTCTGTCTCTCATACCAACAGCTCAACAGCTGGGCATTTTATCAGCTGGACCCCAGCACACCTGACATGGCCATTTTTGAACCATGTTATATACAGAATACATTTCCCCTATAACCCACCCACACCTCCAAATACTTAAAATCAAAACAAAAAGAGCTGTAGGAACCCTGGAAAATCATCAAAGAAGAGCCATGAACCTGTATCTAAAACCTGTATCTAAAACCTGTTTTGTCTTCTGCTTTATATTCCAGCTATGTTTTCTCTTTGCATATGCTGCAGACACTGCACATGGATCACTTGAATAAATGGAAACCATTCACGAGTAAAGAC
Organism: Parus major; assembly: GCF_001522545.3. NCBI lineage: Eukaryota > Metazoa > Chordata > Aves > Passeriformes > Paridae > Parus > Parus major. The sequence goes on from NC_031769.1 coordinate 26,781,773, forward strand.
TGGCAGGGCAAAACCCAAAGTTTTTCTATGAATAACAATGTTAATGGGGTAACATAAGTTACCAGCTAGAGAAAAGAAACTACAAAACCCTTTTGCTAACATCTGAACCATTAAAATCCTCATCTTTTCAGCATACAGGATACTTATATCTTTCCAAATTGGACATAAATTAGGGTTGTTAATCTCTATCAGATGAACTGTTTGTCTTGTTTAATTTTAATGAAAACAAGACAATAATATATATCTGAGAATAATAAATAATATAATATATATCTGAATTAGAAACAGTAACATTAAGCTCACTAATACAGATATAGTAACATTAACTGAAATGAATAAAATAAACCCTCTTTAAAACAGATTTAGGTATCAGGAGTAAACGTAAGATAACCATTTAAACAATCTTGCTATATTTAAAAACCCACAACACGACCTAATAATCTGTCAATCAAGAAATTACTTTGGCATTACAAAGGCAGCTGAGGATTCACAATCAAGCAGGAGAGCGTGAGCCCTTACCTTCACCTGCATACGCCAGGATGGAGCGGGCGCGCATCTGCTTCCCTTCTGTGGTTTTGCCGGAGCAGGTGTGTGAGCAGGAGGACCAGGCAGACCACACGCTGAGCACACAGTCCTTTGGGCACGGTGCTTCACACACCACCGGGATTGGGTAGATGGCATCTCTACACAGCTGTCTGTCAACCTCTTCTCCTGGGAGAAAAAAAAAAAAAAAAGGCCAGTAGCAGTCTATCATTTGCTAAATTAACTTAAAATGAGCAATCTAGTCCAGATGGGCACAAAAATAAATTAGATTCTGTTCTTCTGTATAAACAAGGTAAATAGATTGTTTATCACTCTGCCTCGATTCTAGAAGAGCATACTTAAACCTAAGTTGATTTAATATTCTCATGAAGTGAATGCCAGACTGGGTGGTCTTCAGGCTTTCCTTTTATAACACATACCTGATCCCACACAAAATCCAAATGTGAGCAACAGAGTACCTAACACACCTATGGAAATCTGTACATGAAGATGCATGTAAAGAAATGACCCAGTTTTCATCCAGATTTAAAGAACAACTTGAATTTTTTTGATTCGGAATGGATGCAACTCAAGTCTATCAGAATTGCTAAAAACTTGCTCAAGTCAATGTGCAGAGCATGAAAATAAAATGCCAGATGTGTTTTCTTAAAAAGGAGAAGGGGAAAAACATCCTAACTTAGCCAGTTTCATAATCCACAATTCATCCTTTGAATTGCAGCTATCTATCAAAATATGAAAAGCTGCAGTAAATTACAGTGTGTTGTTCAGTTAGAAAGATCTTTTGTAAGCAGACCAGCAACACATCACTCTTTGTGTCATGGAAATATAACAAGATCTATGTGTTTGTATTCTGTGGGTACACATTTCATAATAATAAAAAGATCCATGATGGTATGAATTGCTTAATGAAATATTAGCTAGTATTTTAGTAGCAGGACTGCTTTTGTTTTCAATCAGATAATCATGAGAGCACTGTGTCTGAGGTCTGTCTAAACAGCACCTTAATCACAGCATGGACAGTTTTGTGAGGTGACATGATTTCTTCATCAAACAAGTTAATATTTATTAAGGAGAGAATGAATGAATCAATGATCACATATTCTGACACCAGTAAGTCTCATGATAAATCTTCCTGTTGGAGCAAATGATGGAAAAAATGAAGAAGTCAGGTCCAGGTTTTAGAATTATAGCCTTGTTATCACAACACAATGTCTCTTATGAGGAACTGAAAATGTTGCATCTAAGAGTACACTGGACTTCTGAGGCCTTGATAACCACATACAATTAAGGCATGAAAGAGACAGTTCACTTGTAAACATAGAACATTTCTTTTTTAAAAAAAACCAAAACAAACTCTAGAAAGAATATCATTTCAAAGTGTTTCAATGCCTTTTATGCTATATGATCTTTGCTGTACTAAGGCATAAAGCCTTCTGTTATGATTAATCTATTGAAAAGCTCTTGAATTTTACATGATCCTGACAGGACAAAACAGGAGTTGTCTACATTATGCACTTTCTAAGATCCATCATTTCAATCTCTTTGTTTTAATAGCCAATGTCAACAAAATAATGTCTTATCAATATTTGCAAATGAATCTAAGTCTTCAATACTACAAGATATTTGTTAGACATATTGATTAAATACCCAGTAATTGAATCACAAAGGCATCAGTTACTGTTAGTAACTACCACATGGATTCTGAAAGCTAATTCAGTGAGAACTGAGCAGACCATAAAGATCTAAAAACTCTGCTTTACCGAGTCTCAAATTAGGCTTTATTGTTCAATAGATGTATAATACTAAATTGATCCAAACACTAATCAAAATCAAAACTACATAAACTGCATTTTTTGTCACTCAAGGTTTACAGTTTTAGAACCCTTTAAATAAGAACCTCTTAAACTGAGTTCCTGAAACCAGGAGGTGTTTTTGTACTAAATCAGATCATGAGTCCCAGAAGTGTTAAGCAAATTCTTTGTGAAAGAGTTAAAAAGAGGGCCATCTATTCAATATTAGACCCTTTTAAACAGGGACAAATATTTTATTCATACAGAATATTTAGGCACAACAGAACTACAAACATCAATCTTTCTTGGTTCTGAAAACCAGGGAAAATCCTGCAGCTCATGTTTTTAAAATAGCCTAAAGTAGTCATACTCATCTGAATTATAAAGACCTTTGAGATCAATTCAGTCTCCACAGCTATATTTTCTCATATTAAAATACAAATTTGAGCCCTGCCAAAGGCTTCATGGCTTTCCCATGCCAAGTTCTGCTTCTCTCACTGGACTCAGTCTTTGCATCAATTGCTCCCTCTGTTATATTGCAGGTCATCACACCCTGTGCAGGAGGGATTCTTTTCTGCTTCATCAGAAGGGCATTTTCTTGGGTTCAAGGACAAGAGACAGAAGAGAGGACTGTAAACTTTTCCTTCAGATAGAATAAAAAACTAGATCTCAAATTTTTCTGTTGCTAGGTAAGACTCAATAAGGCAAACTGCTAGGACACATGCACACTTTGCAAGAAATGCTACTATCACAATAAAGTGTATCACAGTATAAACAAATGACACTATACTGAACTTATTAATCACCCATTGGCTTTTAAATTTAAACTCAAGTTTAATTTGGTGCCACGACAAAGAATATTTTTAACTTAGTTTCAATCTGAGTTTATATCTCAAAAGTAAACAAGCCTTCACTCTCTCCCAAAATCAAAGGCCCTATTTTTCCTTTGCTTTCACAGAGAAAATATTCTAGAGATATTTATCTTACATATTGGCATTTCACTTTTGTCAAGTGTCCAATTCTTATCTGATGAATTCAATAGCGTAGAAATGTAGTTGGAAAGAATGTCTTATAATGGGTACTTCTTATCTGCAGGGAAATATTTTATTTGTATTAAATTGTTTCTGACATTTCACTAATGATTTTATGAACAACTTGACCTTTTTTGCCTTCCTCTTTAAAGTGCGTAGTGTAGTCAACCACCAGGAACCACTCAGCCATAAGCTGGGAAAAATGCCAGTGTAAAGACTACTTAGAAAAAGTCCCATTTGAAAATATTTGTCATTGAGTGTTGAAGCAAGTCCAGAGGAGGGCCATGAAGGTGAGCAGAGGGTTGGAAAATGTCTCCTATGAGGAATGGCTGAGAAAATTAGAGTTGTGCAGCCTGGAGAAGAGAATCCAATGAGACATTATAGCAGCCTTCTAGTACCTAAAAAAGGCTGAAAGATGAAAAGGGGCTTTTTAAGAAAAGCATGTAATGATAGGACATGGCGGAAAGGCTTTAATCTAAAAGAGATAAGATTAAAGAAGACACTCTACTGTGAAGGAGAAGAGGCATTGAAACAAGTTGTCTGTAGAGAAGGTGTATGCCCCATCCCTGGAAGGGTTCAAGGCCAGGTTAGAGGGAGCTGTGAACATCCTATTTTAGTGAAAGGTCCCTGCAGAGAGGTTGGAACTAAATGATCATTAAGGTCCCTTCCAACCCTAAACATTCAATGAGTCTATGATTTTATTTGAACATTATGAATATAAATTTATGTTGCACAATATTGAAGACAGAACTCCCAAAAACATTACTGAAAGGCCTCTGTCCTGGGTTACTTATAGTCTAAACAACAGAATGACAAAAATTAAAAAGCAGAGAAATTAAAACAGAATATGACATTTCTGTCATGAGAACTCTTCACCATTTATCAATTGACTGCTTCATTAAAATCTGGAATCTAGCAATATTCCATATTTATAAACAATGCCTATGTTGTTGAATTATATTTCTCTCTTATGCAAGAGACACACATTTTGGACTAAAATCTCCAAATTGCTCTTAAGGAAATGGCAGCATATACAAATGGCAGGAGGCAAAAGAGGATTTGTTTATCAAAAAACTTAAAATGTCAAAAAATTTTTAAACCTCTCCTGAGATTTTTTTTTTTACAGATTTACTTCAGTGAGGAGTGCCAAGGGGACAGCCTTTCAAATCCACATCGCTTTCTCAAATAATTATGCAGTTAGACAATCAGAAAAGCAAGTCACTACATTAAAACCTCCTTCTGGACAACTTCTTAGCTCAAAGACTTCCTGGTATGTTTGCACACATGAGAGCCACTTTTGAACTACACAACGATTTAGCTGCTTTAAAACAACCAACCAAATACCACCAAGCCAGTTACCAAACAACAACAAAAAAAATTGGGCAGAAAATTTGCCAGAATATGCAAATTTTTTAAATATTAGAGAGGTAGCTTATGAATGAAATTCAGGAGGAACTGATTAATAAATATCAGTATTCATATCACCATTCTTATTACAATCACAAAGCACGTATTGTATCACAGATGTGAAAATTTAACTAGATGCTAAAGGTTGGGCTAGACCACATTCTGCAGTTAATGCAGTTGAATGGTGTCAGTCCTATGTGTTTTTGTCTACTCATCTGTAAAATGTTTTAAGAAAGTTCCAATGAGAAGCATTCCTAGAATGTTGGAATCACTAGAGAGACAAGGAAAAGAAACCCTCTTTCTTATTGTACATCTTTTAACATGGTGCACGCTTCAGCGCACAGTAAAAAATTGCTGTCAAATTCTGACCTGTAGTAAATGGGAAGGCAAGTGCTTAACAGAGAACAAAATGTTTTTAAAGCCTTAAAATGAACAGTAAATTCACTGCAAGATTCAATGAGGCATAGAGAACAACTTAAAAAAAAACAGCATAAAATTGCTGCTGGAGACCTATGTAGTAAGTCAATGAGCTTGGTCTCAGTTCTAAATGAGGAAACTAGCTGTTGTTTCTGAAAGATTGGCCTATAACCTGATATAAACTAAGTACATTTTAACAATAAAATAAAAATAATTTGACTTAAATCAAGAGAGTGCTCTGAACGTTAATATCCAATATTATTTTTAACATGCCTGTGTAATCAGTAAAGGACAGGAATATCACACTGTGGTTAACCAAGTTTTACAGTTGTATTTTAAAGTTCATAAAAGAAGTAATGACAGCAACTGAGTCCAAATGCTAAAACTGCAGACTTCACATTATTCATTGCTTGTTCCAATATGTTCAAGTTTACTATTATATCTTCAACTTGAAAGAAAAAAAGTCTCTTGTATCAGTATCTTGTACATGATGTGTCATCCATTGGAAAACTTCTGGGCAGCTGCAATACTTAGAAAAGCACTCCAGGGCTCAACTTCAATGTGTCTGTGGGTGAAGAAGGCCTTGTCATTATTTAACTGCCTTCAGTAATGCCTCTAAGCATGGAGACTGCAGGAGAAAAATGCAGTATTACTTCACACAATAGCAAAATCTGTGAGCTGTGCTGGTTGCCACTGACTGTTTCCTTCCTTTCCTGTGCAGAAAAATAATCAACAGGAAAGTATTGAACTGCCTCTAGAGTGAGTTGTAAAGGCCGAAATGGCTGAGAATGTTCTTTATCTTGAACTCCTATGCAGTTTCACATATGCATTCCTTTCACAAGAGGACCTATATCTGTTCTTACACTGACTCCCTTGTCAAACTCAAAATGTGTCAGAGTGGCTGAAGAGCCAAAAATCCTGCGTGGGCTCTGCCCATCAAGAACAAAATATGCTGATCTATAGTCAAAACTTACTAAAACCAGATCTGTGCTATGTGCTCAGTCCAGTTTTCACTTGGAATTAACTTTAACCACAGTCAAAGTTAGTAAACCATATCCCTTCTCCACTAAGAAGTCATCAGCCCATAATCAACCTGCCTCAAAGTTACAGGAGTGTCATGACTACACTGTAAGAGTATGGAAGCAGTGTTAATAAGTTTAACTGTAATTATTCTAAAAACAATTAAAAAAAATTCAAGAAAATCACTAAGTAAGAAAATGTACAAAATTATCCAAATGTGAAATTCCATACTAGATTTTCTTTAGCAATAACCTGGCCAACACACTGGATTATTAGTCTAATGCAAAATGGAAATTCTTAACATTACAGAAAACTTATCAAAACCTCATACATCTTCACATGCTAGGACACCTTATATCTGCAAGTGAGCAGACAGTAATCAATCACCAGGATAAACTGAAATTATTGTTTTAATTTCTAATACTTCTGCGTTTCTTTCAAATTTCTAATTGATCACCGAACTTCACAACAGGAAAAATCATGCCTGCCTAGCATGAACATTGACAGCAAAGTATGTTTTCCTTTCAAACCTAGAAGCTCCAGAAATAGTATGATTTTTTAAAATGATCAGGAAAGGACCCAGGACTGATTTTTTTTTTTTTGGCATTTCTATTTTGTTGTTTGTTTTTCCTTATACAGCTCAGGAGGAGTTCTCTGAGGAACACTGTCTTTCTTAGAGTGCGTGTCTAATTAAAATGTATACACAACTTCAAAAAGCTGACCCAGATTTTTCAGTAGGGAGAATTTAGAAGTTAATCACTGAAAACCTAATCAAATAAGGCACATAAAGGAGAAACTATATTATTTACATTAAATTAATCATTTACCATCTTGTTTAGCTCAACAATCTTAAGAGTATTTGGAAGAAAAAAATAAAACAGCATGTGCAGCAGCATCTGACTGAGAACAATTTTTGCCCTTGAATCAGTTCAATACTAGCAAATAACACATATTTTCATATACAATAGGAAACTTTAAATGTTTTATTGATCCCACTATCCTTCATATATTGTTGATGGTATTTATTCATATCTGCTCAAAAAAAAGCTTTAATGTTAGTAAAATGGCAGTGTCTTTCAAAGCAGCAACAACAGTGCATTACCTTAGTAATTATTTTCCATTACAGTTCCTGAATCAGCTGTCAAAAAATATTGATAAATTTTCAACATTTGGAAGAATTTTTAACCTCTCTAATTATCAAACATAAAGTAGCATTAACTACAATTTATGACCTCAATATATCCTACTTCATTGACTCCTAGGTTTTTCAACAAACAAAATGTGAAAAGATTGCATATCTTCCCCTTGTATTATTCTTATCAAGTGAAGTTTCAACATTCATTTCTGATGCTTAGGTGCCTAGCTGGGAGTTCCAAGTGTTAAATCAGTTGCTAATTCCCTAATCACATGCCTTTCTCTCAATCTCTTTTGCTAAGTGGCATTTGCATTTAATTAAGTACATCTTAATTAGTTGATGGTTAATATTCTTGAAGTAATTTTCTTCTGAGAAGCCTAAGTAGAAACAGCACTGATTTCAATGAAGACAAATACACTGGTTACTCACATCTGTTCATTATGCAAAAATGACAGAAAGTTGGTCTAATAGTTTAATGATACATAAACATGGCAGGATTGTAAACTGTTTGATTTGCTGGTTTGCGTGTGTAAATTTACTGTGGTTTTGGTTTCAGTGTAGTATCATATAGTCTTTTCCTTACTGAAAGAAAAATGGTAAACATGATACTTTGGCCACTTACTCAAAACCCACTGTGAATCTCATAAACATGTATGTTTCTATTCTTATTTTTTTTTAATAAGAAATTTGAAAGCACAAGCACAGGTACCATCATCTTATTTACGCCTTTACCCTTCCTGTGCAGACAAACCAATGACATATTGAAAAGGCCATTGACTGCTGTCCTTTCCCTATGCAAATACTGGATGATATATGTGTTTTATTATAAAATAAAATAATAAAATTTAAAATGTGATTATGACTTTTTTTTAAAGCAAACATTTGCAATGACAAATGACTAGTAATGACAGGAAGTAATAGTATACAAAAGGAAAATAGCTGGAGCTTAGAAACCCACCATATCCAGTGTTTTTCCAATCAAAGATAAGAGCATCTTAATACACTTAAGAAAAAAATCATGATCTTTTTATTGTTTTCTATTCCTTAATGAGATGAAACACCACATTTTACAAGCAGTAACTTCTTGTTAATGGCTATATGGAAATCTCTATTTTATTCACCTTATGGGAAAAATAATTCTGATGAGTGGGATGACACTGGCTTCAAGAACTCCCACATTAATGCAGAAATATAATTTCAAAAATAGTACCTGAATACTTCAGCTCCTTCACTGTAACCAAGCCAGTAAATGAGCTCAGTTACAATTTACAGGGTCTCATGTGTTCGCTAACCTTTCCCACAACACAGCATATTACCAACTGTGTAGAAAAAAGGCAGAAGCAGGTAACACTCTGCAAGTGGTTTATAGGAAAGCTGAAAGATGTGAAAGCCATTCTGCTCCAGAGATAAGACAGTTCTGGTTACAAGGTTTCTTCTCTGTCCTTAAATTCATCCAAATTTTCAATCACGCAAATTTCAAGAAAAGTGAGTCACTGATAAGAGATCCAGGTCAGTATTCCTCAATACATCAGGTAAATAATACATTAATACATCATGCACTATAGACAAAACAGTTACAGGAATAACCAAAATCAAAATAACACTCCATACCTTGAAATAATGGTAACAATAAAAGGAAAACTCTGACACAAAAAATTAAGAATATATTTTAAAGATGGATATTTCCTGCTACAATCACTTCAGATGGAAAACATCTTTGCATATTCTTTGGCAGGAACTTAAAAATAATGATTAAACATAATGAACCAACACACCTTCAAATACAATATTAATGCTTTCAGTAATCTCATTTTTATGTCTGGTAAAAACAGAACATATGTACCTCCATTTATATTAGAGTCATCTATCAGGATTACAGTCATGTAGACAGTCTAAATTTGCCAGACACAAATAAAACCAGGGAAATAAATAATATTTCTTCACCCAAATAATATATTTTTATTTAAAATGCAATGACATTTGGCCAGATTAAACAACAGTATGAAAAAATATTATCCCATAACTATGCTAAAATAAAAATATACAGAAAAGTAGGGAAAAAAACCAAAAAAAACAAAACCAAAACCTATGAAACATTGTGCTTTTTTTTTTTTTCCATGAAAGAAAATACTTATTATTTGGGCTTGTCTTCTGTACTCAATGAGATTGAGAAAAGTGAAAAATAACTGTTCTGTTTTTGCCATCTTAAAATTTCTGGTAACCACTTTGAAACTTTACCTCTTATTCCTTTATGCCCTTTCTAAGTTTTCACTTTATTTTTCTAGATTTATTCAGGTTGAAAACCTGAAATTGAAAAATATTTTTCCACTTTTCCTTTGTATTTCTAAGTGGTGGGGGTGATGGCAGGCACAGCATCAGTTCCCCCAAGCATACAGCAATCACTTGGCTACCAGTGAGGGTCTCAGTTAAAAAAAAAATTAAAAAAAATTGAAAATAAAATAGATACACAGATGAGGGAAGTTCCTTCACTACACACACAAAGGCACACTGAGGGTGTCTTGTAGCACTAACTGTGGCTTAAAAAGTTACACAGCCTTTTTATCTCTGGCACAACACTCTAAGTTACTGAGTGCGTATTTTGTATTATGCATCAAAGACTAATGGAAAACTCTTCGTACAGATGATATTTCTTTGATTCTTTACTACTTCTGATAGCACTGAATATTCAATAGCATGAAATAGGCTGCATATGAACTACTAAAGTCAGTATCTCTGAAAAAGCCTGACCTAAACAGGGATAGTGAAGAATTAATCCGAATTAATTAAACTGGGACTTTGAAGAAGATTAGTTACTGTATTAACATTTTGTGTGGCTATCCTTATTCAGAATAAAAGAGAAAATTCTTGACAAATAGAATTAAGACCACTTTAACTTTGAATAAGAGGATTCACAGACACATTTAATATAGTTTAAGTAATTATTTTTGCAGTTAATTTGGATCAGCTTTGGAAAGTGTCTTCATGCATATAAGCAAAGTAAACAAAAACTGAAACATGATATGCCTTTAGCTGAAAATCTATTCTTTTAACTTGATGCTATAGTAGACTTATACCAGAGGGATAGAAGTTCAATAATTCTAATAAAGACTCCAGCAGAGTACCCAAACACTGCCTAACAACAGGAATAAAATTTTCCTACTGCTTGACAGGTAGTTGAAGCATTTTCATGCTTCATTTGCTAATGTGGTCTTACTGAGAATGATAAGGAACAGAGAATACAAGTGTATTGATCATAACCAAGCAGAGTTGCCTTCTAGTGTCAAGTAAGCCAATCAAACGTCATCTTGATATGAAAGAAAAAATAAGTTTGATGACAGGCTACGGTCCCATTGAGAATAAAATCAATATTAGTCATGGGACCAAGTGGGATCAATATGTCAAACCAATAGGCCATTTTAGCAGGGTGGAGAAAGGAGGGGAAAAGTGCTGACAGAGCTATAAGGAAAAAAGAGGACAGTGCGAACCTCGAGGATGAGATCACTTGAAAATTCACAATATATTTCTGAAAACACTTGTCAAAAGCACCATGTCACCTTAAAAAGATATAGCTAGTTCCAAGAGCAACAGAGCATTCTCAAGAACTTTTCCCAATCAAGCCACAATTCATATACTGACAAATCTATATACAACCATGACTTAGAAAAAAAAAAATTAAAAATATTTCTTCTCTTAATTTTTAAAATGTTACAGAAGCTCTACTGTGTTTAAAAGTGAAGAAAAATATTTTCACAGACTTTAGAAATAGTGATGGTGTTATTTAAATATTGGTAACAGATTTAAAATACATGGATTTGAAAATGCAACATGTATTTATTGCAATGTGTTTCTTTGATAATTTAAAAAACAACATGTTTTATTAATCACTGGAAATAAGTTTGTCACTGCTTAGTATTCTCAGCAAATTTTTAACTTCAGCATATGTGAACACATAGACTATTGTAGCCTTTTTAAAGGTTTCACAGGTATTTTATTGTGAGTGCTATTTTACACATTTCCCCACCCATTCAATAAGGACAAAGCAACCTGGAGAACAAGTTTGGGAAGGGCAATGGAATGTCAATAACTTCAAACCAGTTTGATTAGAGAAGATATTTCTGGTGTGCTGATCTGAACTAGATTAACATTCAGAGATATGAGTTAGGAATAGAAGCATAAAAAGGAAATAATTGGCAAGAAAAAGAATAGCATGAAAACAATGTGACAGCTCCACTAATGTCAGTAGAATGACAGTGCTCACCACAATCTTTTCAACAATTCCCTTCACTGAGGTATTAATCTGCATATTTTCAGCAATTACCTTAAATGGCCTGGTTTTTCAAGAAACAACAAGACTTTCATAAACTTCAGGCTTCTCATTTTCAGCATAAACATTATCTTTGGTTAATAAATTTATACATTTAAGCTTAAAAACTCCAAAAATTGCATCATAAATGGGCTCATATATACTTCAGCAGTGCAGTATTTTCCTAGAATTCGGCCACCAACATAGTAACATTATTCTTCTCTCTAATGCAAAAGCTTACCTTACAGATGAAGACAGCCATTAATGTTCTGCACCTGACAGAATATTAAGTGAATTTTTCAGTTGGTCAGTTATCTAGTATTTCACTACTATACTGTGAATTTGCAGCCAATTTACAACTGTGCCTTCATATACATTGTCATACCTCTTGCCACACAAAGACACGTGAAACTCAAAAGGGGGTTTTTGAGAGAGTGAGAAAAATTATTTTATATGGCAAAAGGTGATTGCAAACATTTTCTTTGCATTATTCATCCAGCTGCAGCCAGTAAAGAGTTGTCACTCTCTATGTAATCTGACAGCTCAATTCAATCACAGTTAAAACATAGAACCCAAGAGGTGTAAGAGAGATCACTGCCACTGTCATGTTTACACACTTCTGAGAAATGGTTTTTCAATTAATTTCATGGATGCTTTTGTCTGTGTCCTACTACTGGCAGATAAAATGCAGTCTTTGGAGAACATCTTTTTATGCATCTTGCAATGAATATCTTCTCATCATTAAGAGTGGAAGGCACAGCATGCCTTTAGGGAGCTCAGACTGTGAATTAATCTTCTCTTTTGGAAACATTTTTGTAGCTGATTCCTCCCTAGAAGACTAAAACTAACCCATGGTTTTGAGTTTTTCTTTCTCCTAGCCTCCATGTGAATGGATTCAGAGAAGGAGCTGTCAGGAAAGCAACCAGAGGTAAATACCACTACATCTTATAAATTTATGCTGTGGAAGGAAATAGAATAGCATTGTCACAACTAAACCAAAAAACCCAGGAATACCTCTGCAAATATAGAGACATTATGACTCTTCTACTCTGTTAATAAGTTATGCAGGTTAATGTCCTAAAGTCTCAGATATCTGAGAGATTTCACTGTAGACTGACACCTACTTACAGAAATCCATTGTACCCTGAAAATAGAGTTCCTTTTTAATACTGGTTTTCTAGAAGACTCCCACAATATATAAGATGCTTCTAGCTAATATAATTCTTCTTTTTCCCCTCTTTAAATAAAAATCCTCAATTCTGAGACACTCAGAACAAGAGATTTCATGTAGTTTCTGCTTAGTATCTTTGCTCTGGAAAACACTTATGCAGCAATTCGCTATTCATAAAATAGTATCAGTACTAATAAAGGATGTCTAAATAAAATTAGAGATAAACATCTGGTTATTCCTAGGGCAAGCTTTACATACTTAATCCAAAAGTTATCCCCAAAACTATATCAAGAAACCAAACAGTAAATGCCAAAATGAAAGCTGCCTTTGTATAATGCAGGTTTTTTAACTGTATAATCACACACTTATTATTTTTCCACTGGGTCCCTTCCTCCTTCAGTTCACAGATTGGAAACTCCTTAATGAGGATCTATTTGGTATTTTTAGTTTTATTCTCTTTGTTCAAGTCATGAGCCTATGTTTTATTTACCACGTACTAATTAAAAGTGTTATTAAAACAGAATTGGCATTTTTCCTAAGATCTTTCTGTCATGACTATCAGACACCCACTAGCACAGCGTTATTTTCAGAACACTAAAGATGTGGTGGGTCAGCATTATTTATATTTTGCTGATGCTGAACAAAAGCAAAACAAAATTAAACCCTGAAGAATAGGACAATTCAGGTTAGCTGTTTCACAGACATTGCATTCATTATTACAAAATGCCCACTTAATCACCAAAGGAGATATATCTGTCTCACAAATAAGTGGCAGATTCTGTGGACAAAATGTCATGCTGGCACAATTAAATGATTGAATTCTTCCTTCTTATGTATTCACATATGGATCAGACAATCTTAATTTCCTAATGTTTGAGGGCTTGCCTTTGAAAAATAAAATATGAAATTTTGATGTAATATTTCTTTCCAGTTTCCTAGTTTAAAACAAAAGTCAAGTGTTAAACAGTATTTCTGCCATGGGTGTAGCACTGATGCTGGAAAGTGCTGCTCTGTCTGGTGATCTGAGATTAAAGCAGAAGCAGACCAAAATCCATTGCATTCCAGCCCTATAAGTTATGAATTTTCTTTTCTTCCCCATTCTCTGACTTCTTATTCAGCCCTATTTTCTCTGGACACTAATCCAAGTCTGTCACCTCACTGTTCTTTTCACCCATCCCTGACAAATTCTTTCCAGCTGCTTGTCAAATCCTCCCGTGGGCTGCGCCTTAGCACATTAAATCCCTTGCCAAATTCATATAAAATGCAGAGACACTTTATAATTTTGAGTTCTTTACTTGGAAATTGCCCTGGAGGAAACCAAGGTCAGATCCTACCTTTTCCCAGCTTTTAACCTAATTGCTTGACCAGAACAAGATTCTTCCTCTTGTCTTGCCTTTTTTCACCAAGTCCCAGGTACAAATCTCTATTTCCCTCTGTTGGGGTTGCAGCTACATCACAAACTACCTGCACTTCAAAATCTGAAAGATGTTACTGGGAACACTGGAGAGACTGGTATCAATTGTTTATATTGATTTTGAGTAATGATTGTGTCTGAGCATGTTTTAGTTTGAAGCTTTTTAAGTATTCAGTGAAGATGCTGCTTGTGCTGGGCCCCAGAGCTGTAAGAATTGCAAAATGACACGTAACATCTTAAGGCTCTAAGTGGCCACTGGAACAGTTGTCTTGTGAAATCAAGTATTTTTTGGCAGATAAGAGTGATTTTCCATTAATCAGTACTCAACACAAATTATGATCTATGAGAAAGGTCAGACAATGAGCTGTTCTAGGCTGGAAGTACTGAGAGTTTATTAATTCCATCTCAACATGACTAGCTCATGATGATGGTTTTATCCTCACCATTTATCAACACAGTGGTTTCACAGCTTTGAAATTTGATAGCATTTATTCAGAAAATGGACAATAAGTATGCAGAATGTTGTAAAATATAAATAGGGCTGCACATTTTCTTAGATGGAAAACTGACTCCCTTCAAACCTAGTGTGAATACACTAAGAAGATTTTATCATAAAGATTAATGACTAGTGCTGTGTCATATAATCTTATGAGAAAGTGGTACTTAATGTATAGCTATGTAGCATTATTTTTATACATAACGTACTTAGATGTAAAGTTATCTCTTCTAAATATGTTTTGTCAAAAAATTTCTAAGATTTTCTGGGCATGTTCTAGAGAGTTGAAAAGTTGACACACAAATCCAAAACCAAAGGAGTTCAATACAGTTCTAGAAACCCTCTTCCATAATCCACCCATAACTCCCTAACCCCCTTTTTCTTTCTTTTTTCATAATAGCACTATTTTAAGTGATAAGTGGAAAAACTGTACAGCATTAAATTTATCTTCCTAAAAAACCCCAATTGTTATAAATTGTATCTACAATTATCCCTCTCTGAATTCTTACCATGATGAACCCTGGAGTCTAATCAGAATTGCATTTCAGTTCCTGCATTGCTGAATATTACATAAATCAAAATGTATGCATCAAAATCCCTCCCTTCTAATTTAGTCTTATATATACAATTCTTGCAATATCCTACTGGTTGTGCCATCAAAAACAAAAGCAACCTACTAAGAATATGGATCATATGAAACACTGCACTCTTTTGGATACATTTGCAAAATATTTGCACTTTCCACTCCAGTAGTAGCAACTTCTACTTGTAGAAGTCAAATAAATTTTATGAGTGCAGCATTACTTTTTAGAAGTAAACAGGTCAAAGTACACCAAACTCACCTGACCAGACTGTCACATTATGATCTATGACACCAGAAAAAGATTTTGGTAATTAGGTTGGTCCACCTGTTTTTACATTAAATATATTATTTATGGACGTTAATGTCTGATTAGGCATTGTCCAAGTGCAACTCCATCTTCAAAAACATATGATAAATTGGAAATAAGAGTCTACTGCATTTCATAAGTGCTAATTGTTTGCTGGACAATGCAGATGGAACGCTGGTTTTGTTTTACTTATCCCTTTAGCTGAAATCATCACATCAAATTGCAGGTAAACTATTAAAGACATGGACAAAGAAAATTATATATTTATTTATGCAATTTATGTAATTCTTTCATATAATTCCATATAATTAAATTACTACATGATAGATAAATACTAAAAGCATCCATTCTTTTATGAAATCAGTAGTGATATATTACTTCCCTAATATCAAGATGAGAAACAAAAAGGAATTGATGTCATCAATTAAGTGTGACTTTTTATTGACAGAAGAGTTATCAATTATCAGACTATTCTGAGGCTTCAATGAGATAGCTTAAGGAGTATACTTCACTCTTATTTTTCCTTATATTATTTTATATTAAATAAAACAAATCTTGTTAAAAATAAATGCCTAAAAAATCCAATGCTCTGAAATATAATGGCCTGAGAGTGACAGTTTTAAAGTCCTTTAAATTCACTCACTAATTCACTCCTTTAAATACCTTCACTAAGAAATTAAATATACCAAACATCCAAGAAACAATATTCAATAGTTCCTTATGTTAGCAGAAAAATTAAAGGAAAGGAAGCAAGGACCTGGGTATGGGTTTCATAGCCTATGTGTTTACGGTGAGGAACAAAGTAAACATCTTACATTTGATTTAAATGTCTCAGATGGTAATCCAAAAAGCTGTCAGCAGCAAAGAACACTTTAAAACAATTCTGTTATGATATTAACTAGGAAACAAATATTGGGAAATGATGACTAATGCCAGCATAACCAAGTTCCTGTAAGCATAAGGCATTATGAGCTCAAAGAAACTGTCATTAGCTACTGTATTTTTCTGCTAATTGACTGCTGAGCATTGACTAGATTTTGATCTGGGTTTTCTAACAGGCATAACTGAATAATTCAATGCAATTTAAATTTGAATCTGGCCCTTCGTTCTTTGTAAAGAACTACATCATAAAGTGACACAAAGTGGTATTTTCTTTTCTATAAAATCATCATAAAACCCAACCAGTCTGATGGTTTCTTCATTCAATGCATAAAGCTGCACAACAGAAATGTCAGAAAAGTGGGTTCTTTACATGTGGGCACAGCTATAAAACACCTGTGCTCAGATTCATTGAATCTCTTATTGTTTCCCATTGTGAAAACAAATGATGACCAGAAGACTACTCAGTTGGCATTTGATTCAAACCATAAATATACAGAAAGACCCAAATTCTGAAACCAGCCAAAATATTTTAAATAAAAATTGTTTCACCAGCCAAACCTCAGTTTTTCCTGAACTTTATTCTACATATTTCCTTAGCTGCCTATTGTAGGGTGATACAAAGCCACAAACAAAAAATTAAGGAAGGAAATGGAGATATTTGTCAGGAAACTATAGAAGAAAATTTAAACTAGATGAGGAAATTTTGTAAGATTTCTTTTAAAATAAAATTCAACAAAAATATGAGAAGAGGTATTTTCAGAAATAAGTATTTCTAACTCTTGAGGAAAACAATAAGGCAAATAAAGCAGGATGTTTTATTGCTGAAACATGGTATCTTTTGTTACTCTCACTAACTGAGAATAAACACAGGTAAAGGACAGGTAACTTGGAGGTATCCTCTGCTCCATTTTGGTCAGTATAGTGTTTCAGCTCCAGACAAAGTAGCTAAACTTATTGGTTTGTAATGTGTGTAAATGAAACAGGCTAGTCTAATTTCTATATTGTTTAGTTAACACCAACACCACTGCTTTGCCTCACTATTGCAAAACTGGTAAAATCCTCCCATTTCCATCAGAAAATACTGATATCAGCCATGGTTTGAATTTGCACTTCAGCCTCAGAAAAACCAGACCTGTGTTACCCACCTCCATACAGGTGCCAGAAAGGAACTTGTGGCACTCAGCTACTTCAGCATGCACCTCTGCCTACACAACTTCAGCAGCAATTCTGCTACTTCAAAGACTTGTAGGAATTTGCATATACACAAAGAGCCTTGATGTTGCCATGGCTCCCTCTTCCAAGGCAAGTGACTCTCAGCTGTGAGGCAGAAGGTGAGGAGTCCACTCCTTTCTGTCCCCTCTAGAGGTACAGTAACCCAATAATCAGTGAGCTGCAACAAGATCCAGAAGAAATGTGCACTTGAAAAGTGAGATCTGTTTTGTCCAGAGCAACACATGCAGCAGTACAAAGCCCAGTATACTATAAAGGCTGTGAACCAATTTATTATTTACATATTCTTAGATAATGAGCAAATTATTTTGGATGACTGTTTGAGGATCAGAAGTACACTACAGCCCATGCAAGCACCTGAGCTACAGCCTTCAGCACAAAGACAGAATAAAAAAAAGGAGTGAAAAAGCATTTTAAGGTATTCCATCAGAAGTTAATATTGCAGATTTTTATGTCAAAAATTACTTTTCCTTATTAACATATGAGTAGCACTAATATGTCTGTTAACAAAGTGGAGAAGCAATCAGCTTTCCTAATATGGACTTTAAATAACACAGAGATATTTCTGAAACTGTATTTTTCATAGACAGAGAAATAGAGCAAATTAATCTGTTCTAAAATTACTCTTCTAAGTGTGAACTGTCTTAATACACTAAATATACACAGGTGTGTGTGCATGTGTGTGTGTGTACACCTTGCATATATTATCTATACAACAAAAAAGATGAATATCAATTTATTTTTAAAAAGTCATTCTATCATTACCAAAAATTAATCTGTAGAATGAAACACGAGCACCAGACATCTAATTATTACAATTATGTGTACAATGAAGGGATTCTGATCACTTTCTATCCAGTCTGGGAGCTTCCACAACCAAAAGGTGTTTTTTTTTCACCTAAAAAGCTCCTTTGTAAAATTTCCTGGGAGATTTAATAAGAATATTTATTCTGAAAATGTTCTTCCCACAGTAAAACACTGAAGTTCCATCTATATAATAAAATACATCAAAGTTCATTATAGCCTCTGCAATGACAACCTGGGGTACTGAATGTTTTTTCAGCCTGAATGAAAATTCTGATTACTGCCATCCACTGTGGAAATAATGACAGTCTCAGGCCTCCAGCAATGAGACAGGAGGATAACCTATTATTTGTTGTTGTCTCAAAGGCTATAATGACTTTTTATCTAAACACCAAAATTAAGAGAAAAGCTAATTCCAATTATATGAAACAACTTCACAAACACTGCTGCTTGATTCCAATTGTGAAGCCAAGCATCCAGGTCAAGACATATTATCCCAATTAATCATGCTTAAGATATATAGAACAATACAACCAGGAAGAGAAGCTACTAATCAGTGTTGAGTTTATTTTGCATTAAAGCTACAGAGCTTTATCTATCTAGAGTACAGTGCTTAGTCTGAAATACACATTACCAGCCTTTTTCATTTTATAAAGCAGAAGCCAAGGGCACAATACTCTCTTTTATTTGGATACATTTAAGTCCCTTCATTTCAACCTTCATCCAGGCACTTTAAGATTTAAGACTGGCTTAATACCTAGTAATAATAATAATAACAACTCCTGAAGAGACTGAAGATAATATTTTCAAGCAAAGATTATTTTAGTTTGAGTAACATAGCAATCCTTATGCAATAGTTAATGCTTTCCATACTGTTTCCTTTCAGGGTCACTTTAATCTGTAAAACTGAAATTAAATTCCCTGTGTGTTACTAATATAAAAAATACAGCAACACATGATTATTATACAAATTACATACCTATTAATAGAGGTACAGTATCTAACTGACAGTCAATGCAGTCTTCTCCAAGAAGTGCTCAAAGAACACCAAATATCACAAATTTCTTACGATGAATAATTTAAACCGTGATGTTTAGACAATGGAAGAGTAGCATTCTCCAAACTATTTTACTGGAACTAGCCTGGAGCTGTGGGTCTTGAAGCAAAAACTTGCCTGACTGCAAAGTGTTGTTCTCTTGTATTTTGCAGCGATCTAGATGCCTGCAACAAGCCTTTGGTGAAGGACATTGTGGATATTCTGTTGACTGCCAGGGTAGGAGGCCAAAGTACTAGATGGGAACAACCTGGGAAGAGGTGGTGGTGTTTAGAAAGTATTTAAGAGTTGTATGCAGGATTTCTAGTGGGTTGGTGCCATGGGAGGCAAAGTAATAAGATGCTTGAGCAGAGTCAGCTTGGAGGGGGAGATTGCTGAGGTTGGTGGGTCTTTGCTTTCACTGCATTATGTTAATCCTGCTCAGCAGAGAGTGAAAATCAGAAGACACTTGGTAGTACTGGTAAAGTGCACAGAAGGTTGTTAACTAAAAGAAGAAATTTCAAAGAAGAGCTGGGACAATTCATTACTCTCCATTGCTCTTGCATTCTTTCAAGTGTAACTGAACACATATTTTTGTGACTGGATGAGTGGGTGATCAGATCTTTATAAAACAAGACATAGCTGCAATTTATTTTCTCCATTCTTTGAAGCTATGCCCACAACTCTTTAATCTTAAAGACTGACAGGCCAAACCCTGACTTCTCACTCTTTCTGAGGCAGATTACTGATATAGGCAATGTATAAGGCCATGTATTTGCAGCAATACATATAATGCCATATAACTCAGAATCACAGAAAGACAAAAACAAATACTGGGAGTTAAAAAGTCAAACACAAGTCTTTGAAGTCAAATTTGGACAAAACCAAAGCCCATGAAGTGCCAAGAGAAAATCCTGTGTGTTTCAACAAAAAATAACATATCCATAAAAGACATCTCAAAGTTTAATGGCTCAATTGCATGCTCCAAATATACAGTAAGTTATAGTCAATATAAATTATTATACTAGAGTTTAGAAAAAAAATCAGGTTAGATGTGTGAGAAAACACAATTCCTCAAAATAAAGGTGAGCCAAACTAACCATAATCTAGTAAAGAGCTGTTGTCTAATTTGTCTAATTGTCTTTTTGTGTCAGAATTTTTTTAAAGTGTCTTCACAATTATTTAGGAAACACCTTGATTTACAAGGAAAAGGTCATTTTGCATATGAAAATGTCTGCAAAAACCCTGCAAATAGTTTCAGTGTCGTTGCCAAGAAATTATTAAATTGCTAAGGGAAATTTTTTGAGTTAAGAACATAAAATATGGTAGATTGAATATTGTAATTCTAGGCTAATCTCCTTCTGAGCTGCAAAAATGGTTACTAGTTGTCTTAGGTGTATGCAGAATAATAAAGCTTACATTTTAACTCAAAGCATTTCAATTTAAGCCCCAAAACTCAATTACAACCGAAAGTCTTCAGCATGAAAGCTCAAGATTTAAATATCTCTATAATCAGTTCTTATTACTTCTGACTGATTTAATTTCAAAATATTTTGCACAGCTGTTAACACTCATTGGAGGTGTCCTCTTACTTAATCCTCAGTTGGAAGTTAGAAGCTGCTTACCATACTACACTGCAGTCAATACAATTATTTTAATTTATATGCTCCTCTAGACTATAATATTACTAATGAATAAGGACTATTCTCACAACAGTAATTCACGAATCTTCAGTAAATTAAAGTATTCTGTAAGCAGCTTTCAAAATTGGATTTTATGACTATGTCATGCAAGATCTGTTTTGTCTCCCAAAAGATAATTGAATAATGGTGGTGGTTTTTCTGTCCTTTTGAAGAAACAAGACAGTTTGCACTGTCAACCCAACTCCATAACACACATCAAACCATCCTTTTTGATAAACACATTATTATTTTTCTTCCAGCTATACTTACTGCAATGCATCTTACTTTGCTCACATTTTATTTGTTTCTGGGCTCAGAGGATCGGCTTTGTTAGTGGGATTACATCAGGGAATTCAGTCAAGCCACGCAGGCATGAATCTGATCTACTGGCAAACAATAGCTGTTTTCTATTTAATTTTCTCTAAATCACTTTGTGAAGCTTTGAAAACCTACACAATGTAGGTGAAGGAGCTTAGTCCTAGAGCAACTTTCCTTTCCCCTCCAGTACTAATAGACATTTATACCTATTCCAGACAGCTTGGTTTTAAGGATCAGGAAAGCTGAGAAGAAAAACTGGTACCCTTTTGGACTACATTTTAGTATCTTCACTCTAGCTGGTGTGGCATGTAGGAGAAAGCATCCATCTTACCATCGCTGTTGACACAGACGACAACAGGAACCTGTGTGCCAGGGCCACATGGCTTTTCATTGTCAGGAATGCATTCCTCCAGCCCCGTGATTCTCCAGTCATAGCAAGAGGGCTCTTCACATGGGATGGCTTCCAACAGGTGAGGGCAGTTTCCTGTTCCTCCTGTAGGCTCATTGGTGATGCGACGTTTCCTTAGTTTAAAGCCTGAAATGTCCATGAAAATAACAATTTAAAATATGAAGTGAACCACTTTTTATCTGTCTACACCTGAGCGAGCGGTTCTATTTCTCTTCTCTGTGAGACATACCACAGACACTCAACAGAACAGTGCATTTTAGATAATTGGGTAGAACTCATTAGAGAAGGATTATAGACAATATTTTACAAGTTTCAATGTTTTGGGCCTCCTCAGGAGGCTTGGCCTTAAGTCCCTGTTTATCATAGTCATGCATACGCCAGGAAGGAGACAGGATCATTTCCTGAGCATCACTCTTACAAGATCCATCTCATTGCATAAATCTTGACTACATTGCTGGGTTACCATTTCTCAAATATGTTTGTTTTCTTCTCAGGTATGTTCCAACAGGAATGATTATCAAGTGAAATCAGCTTATAAACACTCTCTCTCCCCTCCAACTGTCCAAAATAAAATGACAAAAAAGACAATCTTGAGAGAAAAAGAAAAACATGGAAATAAACTCAAGTCCTTTGAATACATTTTCAGTAATAAATATCACAATATTCCGTTGCAAACATTTAAAAAATTCCCTAAGACTGCCTAGACTCATTTTAAAATGGGGAGACAGATGGGCCTTTATGCACAGTGTCATCTGCCCAGTCAATGCCAGTGACCAAAAGCAGCCCCATCTCTCCTTTCAGGATGGCCCATTGGAAAAAGCAGACTAAATACAGTCAGAAAAATCTAACCAAACCAAATGGATTCAAGGAATACTTTCTCTTCTCATATCTTTTCACAGTCTCTTGTTTTATATCAGTATTCAGGCAAGTTAGTAATACACAGATTTATTTTCTTTTTATAAAATAATATGTATATACTACTATATACTACATATAACTACAAGGACACAAACTAAACAGGAGAGTTTTCAAACACACATGTTCAATAACTGATTCTTTGAAGACATGCCTCTTAGTTCAATTATATTAAGTATTTACTTTAAAAATACATTTCCATTTATCTTCAGTTGCTGTTTTTTCTTTTTTCCTAAATTGAAGAGTTCAGCCAAATTATGTGCAAAAGGATTAGTAAGCCAGACAAAAAAGGCTTATATAATTTCAAAAATAAAGAGCTCCGATATCTACAGGAACAAAGGATGCAAATGATCTGGAAATATGTAGAGAGACATGCTGCTAAAAGTGGGAGTGCCTGTACAATTTTCACATCATTCTCTCAGAAGAACTGTCAATGCAATTATAAAATAAAATGCAAGAATTTCCAGATAAGAAGCAAGCATTGGCAGCAGAGAAAAGATCCCTGCTCATGTGTGCAGGAATAAAGGTTTGCACGAAGCACATCCTAATGTATTTCTATTACACAGATGTCCAAATAAGTCTCACAAATCTAAACTTTACCCCTGAAAATGTAGAAAATCTTTCAGTGATGGAACAGCAACAGAAATAACAGACTACTTGACAGCTGTACTCAGAGGAGACTTAATCCGATAGATTTGCACACTGAACTGCTTTTTCCTTCTTGAATTGATCAAGGTTGTCTCAGAGTTCCACAAAACAGCTTTTTAAAACCTGTATTATTGCTGCCCAGACAGAAGCATAGCTAGCAGTATGCCAGAAAGATCCAGCTAAGCACACATAGTAATCACAGTTGTTCCTTCCAGTGGACATATGTGGCTGCCCTTTCTTACAACTGTTTTCAATCAAGAAACCAAGTTAGTATTCCCAGCTTTTATCAGATAATCACTTTGCAGAAGTGACTAGGCCAGTTTTTCTCATTTACAGCCAGAAGCCCACAGACTTCCAACATGAGGTCCCTGTCACTGTATTCTCGTTTTCCTATTTTGATGTCAGGTTACTACAATCTGTTCTGCATGGCAATAAGTTGTAAACATGTTGAAATTGAAACCAGCACATATGTCATAAGTAAAACAGCATCACGTATCAACAGTGAACGGTGCCATCTCTTTGCCAGATTATGCTTTACGGTCTAATGGTGAGTTCTTAAGCTATTACTGAACTGGAAATCTTTGAGTGCCTTGTACACCACACACCTCAAAGGAGGCTTCTGTCCTCCATTTCAGACAGTGCCAAAATTGTGATTTGAACACAGCAGCTGTATCCCTTTCCATCTGAGAGGAATGAAAGGTTTGAAATCTAAAGGATTTGAAACTGGAATTGACCTGTAAAAACCCAAACTGATGCTGAGAGCCTAGTGAATAGACTACATTTTTGCTACCTTTGGTGTAACAGTGATGTCAAATGTAGTCCTAATTTTTATGGACTAATTTTTCGACTTTGTTTTGATGCCCAGAGGCACTAGATACACTTTTCTTTGTACAAAATTTAGTGTGCTCGCATAAGCTAGTGACTCAGGAATAGTAAATATCATCATTAAAAGGCTCTGCTGAATTTTTACATACCCTTCTTGGCCTGAGGGTCATCACAGCTTTCATAGGTGCATGGTCCCCAGGCTGACCATGCCGAGGTCTCACACTCTGTAGGACAGGGAACATGGCACAGCTGGGAGGTGCTGGGAAGAGGTCCTGTACACAGTTTACGGTCTACTGGCCTTGAAGCTGTCAAAACAAAGTTAAAATATTTCTCATACGTCACTGATCATGATCCCCAGCTCTGTCCTCTGTCAGCGGACAGAACTATCCTTCAGTCAGAAAGGCTGCTATCTCATCATTTTAATCTGATGACAAGATGAAAAAATGCCTGCCTTGAACAAAAACTGAATGGAAGAGACAGTTTGCTCTGTACATGAACAAAGTCAAATCCCATTATTTGGAGATGGGATGAATGTAGATATTGAAGCACCTCCTCAGACACAGTCCTCTTCTTTGAGAGGTAAATTACATCACTACAACAATTGTTCACATTGCACTCTGCATAAATTTGTCTCCTGCTGTCTCATTACTTCTTCTCTTAAGAAACTGAACAAAAAGCTGCATAAACCCCTTTGCACTTGTATATGTAAGCTACATGATACTATAACTTCAAAGACCTGGTTAATTAATATTTAAAAGATTATTTTTAAGCTTTTACCTGAAACACAGCTAATATTATGGCAAAACCTTTTTTTTTTTTACCTTAAAGACCATCAAGAGCACACTCAGCAGTAAGATTTGTGCAGCAGCAGCTTAAGTTGAAGAAAGGCTTTTTTCAGATATATATGGTTTGCATTTCCTATAATATATGTGTATAAATATACAATATATAATATATATAATAGTAAAATTATAATAGCTATAGTATTATATAATATATAATAATATAAAATTATACTATATAATTATATATAGTACATATGCATAATATAAAATTGTGTATATAATAGATAAATTTATTAGCATACATAATATATACATAGTATGCATAATGCATGTATATATGTAGTTGTAAAAACTGCACAAGACAATTTTTATTTTTTTTAAAGTGTTATTTATCTATAGAGACACATGTAAAGGCAGAGTCTTCTGTTCTTTAAGGATCAATAATATGGGTGAAAATAACCCTTCTCCTTCCATACTTCATTCTTTTGACTTTCTAGGTAACAGAATTAACAGGACAATCCTATGAGGTGCCAGAGTAAGGCACAGAACTCTAACTGAAAATGTACCATTTCATTGAAAATAAGACTTTAAGTCTATTTCATAATACAGGACTTGACAAAATATTACAGTAAGTAGAGAATGTCTGCTAGAAGTCTGACACATTATTTCACTTTGGTTGATTGAGGAAACATGATATTCTGTAACTTCAAACACTTTCATTCCATTCTGTATTTTTCTTCCCATAGGGAAGTTACATCATTAATTTTTGCCACCACTTTTGATGGAAAGACTCTCAGATCAAGTAAATACAGTATATGACAAAATATCTTCCTGATAGATGAGATCTTTCATAATCATAATGCTATGTTGAAATTAAAGTTTATGCCATACCATTGAATTTTACAGTAAGTTTGACATGCACAGCTAAAATGAATGATAATCAACACAATATGGATATTTGGTGTAGAAAATGATTATAAGTAAACATAATTTGCCTGTTAAATTTGTATTGAATAGTTTCTAACAAAACAGTAAGTAACTGCTATCCATACATTTTTTACCTTGATTTAATTGGGGAATTGCCCAAGTGAGGCAGCTGAAATTAAGGGCCAATCATGCCCCTGAGACACAGTCTTGCTTCAGGGAACAGAGAAAATGCTCTGAGGAATTCCATGCTTTATCTCTATCCTTATCATCACACTAGTTCAGGGAATTTGACTCAGAAAAATAACAAAGATCTTTAATCTGTAAGCTTTAAATAGCAGGTTTTTTTAATATCACAGATATCAATAAATCTTTAAATATGCCAAAATGCTTTTCAAATGCTGCTTTTAGACCCTAAGTGATGTACAAATGCTATCTCTTATACTTTACTTTTACAATGAAGGAATTCAACTATAGGACAGAAAAGTTCTATTTCAGGTTGTTAAAAAATGTTTTCATCATTGAGCACTTAAGATAAATTTCATGCAGGATTACTGAGAATTCTCTTTTTGAGGTGGCAGTAAAATAAGAAAACAGCTTTGCCTGGGCATCTTATGACCCCCATGAATTTAAATCAATTTCTTTCAGCATCACAAAAGTATGACTGAGCATAGGCTTTGATGCTGATTGTTTAGCAAAGACACTCTGAGAAAAAATGATACTGGGTGCATTTATTTACAGTTTAAAACCTTGTCTTATCTCTCTCCTTTCATTCTCTCTTGTGTCAGCAATAAAGATTGTTCTTTATTCTTTGGAAGTAATGTTGAATGCCAATTAGACTATGTTTAATACTACAAGATCTATGTGAAATTTGACAAAATTTCGGGCCAAAAATAGAAAGGAAAGTTATTGCATTTTGATAATCTCTCTTTCTCCTTCAATCTAATAAATTAGGTTCAGTTTTCAAGGAATTTCAGGTTTGAGGGTAGCAACCTAAAAACTAAGATAAGATTTAATTATCCATTCTTCAAATCGTCTTCTATATTAGGAAATTTTAGCTTAATATATTTTATATCCTTGGAAAATATGTTCTTGAATTACTGCATTTTAAAAACAATTGAAAAGAAAAAGAACAGTTCTGCTTTCATGCATTTGCTACATTTATCAAGATATCAAACTCTCCACCTTTCTCTAAAGACCCTCAAGAAACTAGTGCCCAGGAATGACCAGGCTAGCAAAGAGACTGAATTTGTATGTGACTGCATCAGTTTAAGACACAATTTCATACTTCACTTTCTGGTTGTTAATCACACTGGTTCCAAAGCAAATAACACAAAGAAATTTCTCCAAGTACTTCCACTCAAAAATCCCAAGGAAAACCCAAGCCCAAAACACATTATGACCAACAATTAAATAACATATTTTCTTCTCATTTTCTATAATGCTGAATTCTCTCATCAAAAAACATTAGGTAATTCAGAATCTTATGCTCTGAGAAATGGCACAATTCCATGCATGTAAGCAGTTCCCCTGTGTTTAATAGGGCAACAAATGTGTGTTTTCAGATGTAGAATAAATTTATGCCCATAAAGGAACTTTCTTCCTCTTTATTCTACATCAAGGGTTTTAAAGGTACTCGGAATAAGATGAAACAGTCCACCTCATATAGTAAGAGAAACTTTATGACTAAACCAGTTAAGTAAGTGAATAGAGATGAAAAAATTTAAGTCAATGGCAAGTAAATGGTAGAATGACTGTGGCCTCCAGGAAACTTTATTGCTACTGCTTAACTACTACAACCAATGTTCCTTCTTCTTTCTACTGACCTGAATGAGGGATTCTGGTTCAGCTAAGTTTTAGAAGTACCAGAGGCCTAACTTGGTGTTTTAAATCTACAGAAGGAACTGGAAACAGCAGCTATGATGAAAGCTGCAAAACAATTCCCAATGCTCAGGAATGAGAGGAAAAGCAGTCATTAGCTAAAATGTGGAGTGGAGCAGGCCACTGTTCCAGCATCCCAGCTGGCTCATGGATTTCATTAGTTTGAATTTTGGCTTGTCACTTTCAAACTGATCTGAAATTTTCTAAGAACGCTCAAATCCATTTAACTATTTCAGAGCTACATAAACATGTTAATTATACATATATAGCAAACAAGGTCCCCCAAAAGGGACATGGCCTCCTTTGCATGCTGTTAATGGGAAGGTCAGGTTGGAGGCCTTAATTTACCTACCTGTTATTTCAAAAGTGATTGATAGCAGAGGTGCAGCACTAGCCTTCGACTTGCTCTGTGACTGACTTTCTGAAATAACAGGGAAACGCCACCATGAGTATGTGAGAATGGAGGTCTTTAAAGCAGCCTTACCAAGACAGCATTTGCTACAACCAACAGCAAACTACACTGAGTTGAAGGCGTTTCCCCACAGCACAATCTGGTGGATATGTGCCCTGGCTTTTTCCCATCCTCAAACTGCTCATTGTTTTCTATTCTACGAGGGGACAGAGAGGGAGGAGGATGAGCAGAGCAGCACCTCTTCTGAAAATCTGTCCCCTAATGCAGAAACAGCCCAGAGCTCCTTTTTAAACTGAGAACCACTTCACCCCCAGTTAGAGCTCTTGAAAAACTGTTCTCATGTTTATGTATCCAAAGACTAGTTACATTTTAATCAGCTTTCAGGAGCCTGCAGAGATTACCTCCTGATGGGCTCCATGTATTCCTGTCACAGTCTGATAAGGGTAAATTTCACACACGCCTAATCTGGCGCGACTTCAGAGCCTACCAAAATCCTAATCATCATTCTGAACAGTAAGCTGCCACTGGTTTTATTGTTACCTCTCCTTAGCTGGGAGGTTTTTGTAGTTCACACTACGGCAGAGGAGTCTAAACTTTGTTCAGCAGAGGCGATTTACTAAAAGCCCTTGGGCAGAGCTGATTTGCATAAGACAAAGGCTTGAAAGCTTCTTCTTTAATAAATACAGATGTGGGGCTGCAGAGCTCACAAGTCACACCCTACTGATCTGAGCAGTCATGCTGAAATGGATGTTGGCATTAACATTCCCCACAAACTCTACCTCTATGGCAAGTTTGAGAGTACCTTTAAACCACAGCAGGAACCTCACTAGTCTGCTGTTTGGCCAGCCCTGGGCAAAATGTGGTATTACATTGGATTTGCATATTGATGTTGTTTTTCCTGAAGTACATGGCTGTGTTTATTTATTTATTAATAATAATGTGTGATTGTATGAAATAGGTAGAGGATAAAATTTAATTAAAAAGCTAAATTAATTTAACTAAATTTCACTGATTTATGAATCTATAGTGCTGCATTACTATACAGAAGCAGATGTAATGTAAACTACTCAAGTGTTATTCTAAAGCTTGTAGATTATGAAATTAATAAAGAATTTTGTGTTCTAAACTATTGTCTCTTTTCTTAGGAAGCTGTACAGGCTTTAACAGTGACAAGGAATAATCTCTCATAAAACCATGAAACTATATTGGCTTGAAGTCTTGAAAGCTACTTAAAAACTTGACCAAATCAAGGAAAGAAAAACAATTTCCTGAGAATGAAATCTAATCCTATTTTTACATTTTTCTATATTGAGCTTACATGCCAGAATTTACATATTCCATACACATCAAGCAGCACAAGTTCATCACCCAGATGAAGGACACACAAGAAACCTAGAGTAGATGAAGAAATAGATATAGGACTTCTGACCCACCTTTTCATGTTCTTTTTTCCTTATGGAAAGGTATCCCACACAGTATTTTTCAGTAGACATTAAGAAATAGTAATTTGTAGGATTTTATATTTGGAATCTACATTTTCAGCATAGAGAATGAAATCTGTGCTACAGCAATTAAGTATTTTCATCTGAATTAAAAAATAGCAGTAACTCACAAGGTAAGGAGGCACTCATCACAGAAGACAATGGCTGTGAAAGGGCTCTGGAATGCCGACATGCTCTGATTTCACACAAATTTAATTGCAATTGAATCAAATTTACCTTCTTTGTCCTTGAGGGTATTTAAGTAGGAGAGGAGATTTTCATTAGCTTGCACACAGTACACCTCCCTGGTTTGAACACCACCACCGCACAGCGCTGTCTGATTTCCTCGCCTCTTGTCCTGTTGGCTAAGGAGAGGATCAACACGGCATTCTGTCCACTCAGTGGTCCTCCAGCCATACCTGGATCAAATTTGGTTAATTAGGTCTTCAGAAATCATGGAGCCATTTTACCAGTATTAAATTATACAAGCTGAAACACCTCAGTAACCTCATTCATTTCATACAAGGCTTGAGCACCACAATTTCTTGCACACAAAGGTGCATTAAATCCTGCATTTTAAGTGTATGGAAACTTTTTTTGTATTATTTAATTTTTAAAATCATTACTCTTTAAGAGGATCTTTTCTGTTCAATTCCTGAAACACACTACACATAAAAATATTTTATTTGAGGGAAGAAAAGCTTGATATACAGAGACATATAGTCCATGTTCAGATAAGTTAACTTACTAGATTGTGACTCTCAGCATTTGTTTAGAGCTTGACAATTTATATAAACAAAATACAAAATACAAAAGAGATGTGAATGCTGAGAAACATGAGAGCCAGAAAATGAGGGAAAAACCTCACAACTCTCCCCCTCTCCTGCCCTCTCACCAAATAACCCAAAAACTTACTGTTATCTTTGATAGGAGACACAAAAGTTTCTTCTGGATATTAAGGTGAAATTATAATTGTATTTTTTATTATGACAACAGAAAAACTTTTCCATAAGTTCTTCTTTTCACAGTTAAAAGGGAGATTGTTCTGCAGTACTGAAGCATCCCTGCTGGGTACTGATGAATGATGAGAAGCTGAAGCTTCCTAATCAGTGAATACACAGCAAAGAAGATCTTTGACTCACAGTTAAAGCCCCAGTCAGGATTATGAACTGAAAGAAATGCCATAGAATTCCCTACCTAACAAGTACTTTAAGGCCAAATAAAGCAAAGTGCTTCCTAATGCAGCTGGAGATAAAGAAAGATGATATTTCAACCCTTAATTGAAAAATAAATACCACAGTCAAAGATGCTTAACATCAAGTGACATTTCTCCAGACCCTATTCTTATTTTAATAAAGAAAAAACACAGTTGGGACTTTAATATTAATTTTGATTAGATAAGGATTACAGCAATCTCTTGAATCATGAAGTGCTTGCTGTCATTTCTCCTAAATTTTATTTTCTGTCACTGTTAGCCTCTCCTACTTCCCATTTGGGGCCCAGTAATGCCTTTGTTGTGCTGAATACAAGTCTCACTGAAATAGTCTGTTAGCTAACCAGATGTTTATCACCCCTTTCCTGTGCTCAGCGTTTGGTTTGCACACAGAAAAGAAATTCAGAAAACAATGATTCTGGGAGAAATGTTATGTAGAGAAAAGATTGCTGAAAAATGAATACAATTAATTTATTTCCTCTTGCCTGAATCTGCAAATGTGGTCTTTTAAAAATTTAGATGAATGAAAAGAAAATATTATTATTCCTGTATTTAGAGAAGGCACTGGTTATACTACACTGGGAGCTATTTGCAGACTTCAGGCTTTCAAGAACACTGAATAAACAAGGATAAAGATAAAAGGTAAAGTCCTACCTATTATTTCTTTAATAATGGTTTGGTTGATATTCCATTATCAGCCCTTACACTTAATTGAAATTATTCATTTTAGTGGCAGGGAACTGAAATGAACCAACTTACGTAATGCAGGGTGCTACTCCATCTCCTTGAGAAACACACTGCTCTGCTTCTTCTAATTGTGGGCACTCGCTCTCACTGCCAACGGGGAGCTGCTTAATGGTCCGTGATCTTGTACGGTTCCCTTTGGGGGTTGTCATGTCAAAGCAGGTTTTGGAGCAGGGGGTCCATTCTGACCACTCTGACACCTGGCACTCCTTCGTGATCACACAGGACTGAAATGTGATGGGCAGCTTTTCCTGTTTGCAGAAGCTGGAATAAGAGAGCGTTACAGTTTTTAGCACGCACATCCACAGAGAGTCATGAACTCCTACAGCAAAAGCAATGTCAGTGGTTACATAAAAATCAGTAAATATTTTTAAAGCTGTTTAGTTTTACTCCACATTTATTTGACCCCAAAAAGTTGGCCAAAAGGGCTTTTGGCAACAGCAACTCAAACCAAACAAATAAGATTTTCTATAGTAAAAAATGACCAGTATTGCCATATCTGTGATCAAAATATTGCCGTATCTGTGAATATGAATATTGTAAAATCTATGTCTTCCTACATGTATAGAAGTACAATAGAGGAAATACATACATTTTTCACTTCTTATTTTTAGGTATACTTTTATTTTTAGTACACTTTTTCTCTTGAAATTATGTTTCAAGCAAGGGAGGATCAAAAACCAAGATGATAAAGGAGTTTTTGCAGTGTCACACTTTTGGTCTTTAAATTGCATGTCCTTCTACCACTGTAGACAATAAGGTGGAGACACTGCTGGGCTTAACAGGCCATAGGGGATTATTCAGTAGGAGTCTCCTAATGTTCTTATTGTGCCTAAGGTAGTGGTGATGGGGAAACCCTAACCCATGATAGTCAACTTATATTCTGCTTTAGGACAGAAACTACATCCTGTTTGTGGAGAAAGACACGAGTTTTTGAGAAAATTGTTCTTTAATAATGGTCTTTTTCACCTACATGTAGCCCCATCTGGCACAGGACTATGGTACTGTCAAAATCAATAGATCCATTTCTGTACCTTTGACAAAACATATAGGCTCATTAATCCCCCAAAGACACATATTAATGACTGGAGAAAAGATATGTTCCTTATGGTTTCTAACATGGCAAATATATTGAATGCTTGGTCACTTATAACTTACTTTGTTAATAACTGGTATATTTGCAAGTATGTATTTGCAAACTCTTGTGTAGAACAGATGAAGTATCCTCCCCTTCTAAGTTCCCATCCAATGTGACACCTCTGAGGGCAGAAAAAAACCAATCTCTTCACACACACTGTGACTGGGGCTGAGTTTAATTATAGATGCATATTGCCAGGGAACATGCATAAAATTGCCACCACAAAGTGGCTTTGGTGAGGAGGGAAGAGGTTAACTAATGATGTGTAATAGTCTATGGGCTTTGCATCTGTTTCAAAACTTATTTTGGAGAAGTGTTACACGAGAAAGGCTAATGTTTGTCACTAATTATTTCCATATGTGGTCATGAAGAAGACCCAAACAGAATTGTACCATGTTACTAACTCCACTGTTTATTTATGACCCTTAACAAAAATAAAACAGAGTTTAAAATGGCTCGCTTCAAATACTTACTTGTAAAATAAAATAATTTTAAATTAAATAAAAAACAAGGATGCTCTTAAGCTCTTGTAACCAGAACATAAATACTAATAGGGAGACAAGCAAGAAGAAAAGTGAGTTATCTATTTATTTCCTTACTTGCTTATTAAAACCAGGCACCACTTGCAGTACTGCATAAACACCAACAAAAAACTGATACTGTAAATCACCACTACACAATCTCTTTTCTGTTATGCATACTGACATATTATTTTGTGGGAGGGTAGAGGTAATTACAATTAGAAAGAGCTGCACTAACAAATTAGCTGCTGTTTGTTCTTTTAACACTTGTTTTTCCTTGAGCAAGTTAGAGAAACAGTGAGAGCTAACTGGAAATGGCCACTATCAAGAATTTTCCTTCATATTGCAGGCAGCAGAAGAATATGTGTTGTACTTTAAACAAGTAAGTAAGGTAAAGATCACATATTTCAAACTTTATTTTACACGAAGAAACAAGCAGACTGATTCTAAAACAAAACCTGGGAGTGTGTTTGTTAAACAAAATAGTTTTTTCTGTGTTTGGTACCTAATGGTACTGATTTTATCTCCACAAATAACTAAAAGCAAAGCTTACTTTCATGTAAAGCTCTCTGCACTTTTTAATGGATTTATGTGTCTTGTTTAGTCATGCAGACTTGGGTGAATCTTCTCACAGAATAAAAGGTAAATGAGCAAGTAACACAACAGAAAATAAAAATAGACAATTAACATTCATTTCATGATACCATCCAACAAGTTCTGCACCAAACATCTCCATGCCCTTGACTAACATCTAAATACACATTATATACAAAGTTAACCATTCAAGAAGCTTAGGGAGGACACAAATAAGCCCTCACTATCAACCCATATAGGTGTGTCCAGATAATTTCTTGGAAAGCTGAAAGAAAAGCATGAGTTACATAGAAATGCTGTTAAAAGTCAACAGAGCAGACTGGATACAAGAAGCAGCAGCCTAGGGGTAACTAGTAAAGTCTGCAGCATCCTGCTGTCAATCCAGTGAATATATTCAAAGGACAATGCCTCAAGTTTTTTGGCAGGGAAGAAGGAATTGCACAAATTGAACTAAGGCAGTGGTTTGAGAAAGTACCATTTCAGACAAGAGTTATAGTGGGGAAATGAAGCTTAAGGTATAAAAGCACTTAAATGACATGATGGAAAGAGAAAGCAATCACAAACAAAACAAAACATCAGAGGGGATGAATGGTCCCTATTGCTATTAAGGCAACAGTAAACCTATTCTTGACCTCAAAGACATAGATTAGACAAAAGAAGTAAAGAAAAAGGCAATGCTGGTCCAAAGAACAACCAAGAGAACATAATTACTGCTCAACCACTTCTGAAGACATCTGGTCAAGAATTTGTGCCTACTCACGTTCTGCAGCCTCGTTTGTGCTTCTACAGCAATAAATAAAAACTAAATATCACTTGAGAATTAAAGATAGGAAGGTTACACCTAGGGATGTCAAAGTAATTTATGGGATAATTAAGGCTAAAGACATGGAGAGAGTAAAGGTTGACACATAAGCCTGGAGCAAATTACAACACAGTACCTGTGTACAAATGAGCAAACTGTGCAGTTGAAAGAACTCACTTTAGTCAAAAATAAACTTTAGAAGATGTGAAAAAATTAGATTAGTCAAGAGGAAAAAAAAATATTTCTGAGGTATTCTAAAGATCTACTAGAGAATCAAAAATACTTTTACAACTTTAAAGAATCAGGAAAACTTGATTTTATATGCCAATGACATGTATGAGTGTTTATAATCTCAGTCTCAAAAGCTGTCTTTTAAGTTGTGTAGAAAATGGAAGCGAACATTGGAATTTCCTCCTCTACAAATTCAAATAGATAAGAAATAGGCTTTTCTGATAAATTTTTGCAATAGCTAAAGCTGTGCATACTGCATTCATGAAGCCAAATGGTAATGGTAATGCATGACTGTAGGACTGAACTCTAAATTCATGCAAGATGAATAGAAAAAAAAGGTTTTAAACTAGGCAGTAGGACTCTTTGCTGTATGAGCATACTCCATACATTACTTGTACAACTAAGAGATTTTCTGCTTTTGCTAGTGTTTCCTCCCTGTCAGACTGGACTAGTAATTAGAGAGATGAATTAAAGAGAAAAGATGAAGAGGAGCATCAGAATGGCTGTGAGGTTCTAACTTAACTAACTAATAATCCATACAGTTGGAAACCTGCTTTGGCAGTAAAAAATAGAGGGCAAAAATGTTAACATGGCAAGTACTCAGTCACACTATCCCAAGATACACTCTGGTTTTCCATCAAACCATGGCTTACAGACTTCTGGAATACAAGCTGAATCTTTGGACTGAAGAGTTTACAGTGTTCTCTTCCATGGACTAATATAAATGCACCCTAAAACTACATAAGATTTTGGTATGTACATAATCTTAGAAAATGATGCACTACACACCTTTTTTACTGACCAATAACTCTAGATAGTTATTTTTGCACAAAAAGTGCTCAGTTAATTTCATTTTCTGACTTCAAGCCTTGCATAACTGTATTTGCTTTCCCTGTGGCATTTTGGAGCTTTGGCACTTCAGTAAGATCTTTCCTTGACTGTCTCTTTATTAGGTCCAAGAGTCCTCTTTCACATGGTCTTGTTTGATTTGAACACAGTTATATCCTGCAACTACACATCCTTTCTATTCTGTGTGCACCTTTGAGATTCAAATTGGTCTGGATTTAAGGCTTGCTCAATATTCATGCTGAGGATACTCCTAAAATTAGTATACCTCAAAAATCTGTAAGTTAATGGAAATAGGAGTCACAAGCACAAGGTATTAAGGAGATATCATTTTGAAGTTTGATTTTGTACTTTTCCTGATACACTGCTTTTCATGCTCAAATATAATGGAGCAACAAGGTTTGTAATTTAAATGTAAAATTGAACAGTGAAGAACATGTCCTTTACAATAAATTAAATTCATTCACTCACTACTGATAGTTAACAAGAACTGCTATTTATTGTTTTTGACTATAATGTAAAGTAGTGGGGCCCAACTGTCAAGGCTAATACAAGCTAAATAGTCTCTTCAGTAACTTTTGTCTTCATTATTTTGCCTCTATTCCTTCACCATTATCAACATTCAACTTCAGTTTTCCCATTAGCAATATTCAACTTCAATTGTCATAAATGAAATTTTCACGGGTACTATTCCTTACTTCATTCACTGTACTCATTCTCTCAGAATTCTGATCTATTTGTTTTTTCTCTAGATGATTTTCCATTTGATTACATACAGAGATTTCCATTATTCTGAAATGAATAACACGACTACAGTTCAGGAGATTGATGCCAACATAAACACTTGGCACTCAGAAGGAACAAAACACAGGGCTTTGACTGGAAAGGACTTCAATGTAATTTTTTTTTTTTTTTTCAATTGTAAACTGTGATTTTTTAAACCTGGTTGACTATTTGATGTAGTAGTGGATTATGTCCACAGGGCCTTGGCTCCTGTCACTAGGCTTCTTTTTAGGTGTACCTACAGATTTGCCCGGTTGCTCCAGCCCTGGCATGACTGACCTACCCTCACCACTGGTGTGGAAAGCAGACACCCCCATATCAGAGTTCAGAGCAGACATTATTAAGAGACACTCAACAGGCATCTATGTTGTCAGACACCACACACAAAACCTAGGGAAAAACTGCATTCTTCCTCCTCTTGACTCACTAAATAGTGTCGCAGTGATGGGATACCACATACCCTTCAAGATCAGGAAGAGCTGTGGAGTCAGAACCTGTTCTGTCTTCCCACCTTTTGGGAAGGAACTTCATTACTCCTTTTGCACTTCTGCTTGCATTCTCCAAAGCAAAACCCCATAATCCAATTATGTTTTAAACAAACAAGACTGACCAAATGAATGAATGAATGAATGAAAAACTTTAGATGACTGAAGAAGATGCAGTCAAAAACTAGGCTATCTGCCTGGAAGAAGCAAAGAAGGACATACTGAATATTGTAAGAGGAGGTTCAGCAGTTCAGAAGAAAAAGATAGCTGCTTCTGAATGTTTCAGATCAAAGAACAACATTCTAAGGAAATCCCAAATGCTTTAACAGGTTTTTAAAAAGCACAACTAAATATTAAGGAAGAAGAGCAAGGACTACCTGGAAGACTCAAAAAAAAACCCCAAAAAATCCCCTGAGTGGGCTCCCTCAGAGATTAATAATTTAACCATTTCCTAGCTGCAAAGTTCTGCTCACCATCAGACATCTCCCACAAGCAGCTACATCATCACAAACCATGAGATTTTCTCTTGAATTCTTGCTGATCTCATGAAACATTACTTCATTGAATACCATTAGAAAAATGGTTTCCAACCCTTACCACCACAAGATGAGAACTGCTGACATACAAGTCCATTTCACCAAACAAACTTGTCTGCAGAAAGACTTGGAACAATAACTAATTACTTGCAGAACACCATAACTACATGTTTAGCATTTGAAAACCAATATTACTCACATACACAAATACACAGATGCAGGCTTGAAAAGACTGCCATTTTTGACCGAAGGGCAAACTAAAACTAGAAGAATCTTTTGGAAAAGAGTCAGAAAGTAAATTTGTGTTTGAAAATGGTGATTGTAAATCACACTAAAACGAGCCACAAGGCTGGGCAGCATACTTGTAAGACAACCTACAGGCATGCATGAACATTGGCCCAAATCCTAAAGAACCCTTAAGGCAAAATAGAGAATTTAAAGCAGGAGATGAGCACAAGCATATTTTACTTTTCCCAGTGGAGAGAATATCAGCAGTTTGCTTAGAATATTCTTAAATCTCAGTAAATTGCTACAAGACTAGAGACTATAAGGAACAGTTTCCAAAGACCACATCTGCTTCTCATAACTGTACCCTTACAGTGAAGGAAGGGGTAAAATCTGTACCAGAGCACTAACATCACATCCTAGAAAAGCTCAGGCTCAAACTGCTGGGAAATGTGATGGCCCATAGGCTCAGACTGCTGGGAAATATGATGGCCCATGGGCAGACCCACAGCCTAGGTGCTCACACTCTTAACAGAGCTACCTCGCAGAAATAATCTGGTTAGGTCAGGTCAAATCAACTTTTGAGATATAAGGAGCCATGTGTGCAATTTTGTACTGCAATTTTGAATGATCACACTCATGGGCAGGAAGCCTGAGGAAACACAGTAGTATTCATGCTGAATATTAACCCTTTGCGTTATCTGGAATTAAATCCAGATCTTAATATTGCATGTGGAGCATCATCTCCTTGCTATTTATTTAACCACCATGGAACCTTAAGAGATACTGAGTATGAGTAACAGGGATTTTGGAGTTACAGATACAAAAATCAAGCACAATGTCCTGATGTGCTGCAACAAGCTATTTATTTTCCATGCAGTGCTCTCCTCAGAGTTCATACAGCTTGTTGGATGTGTTAACCTCTGAAGTAAAATAATCAAATTAACCCTATTCGTTCTTGGACCACAGGTATAGCTGGATTTTGAGAGAGATTGAGATAAGTATTTGGCCTAAAGAAAAGAAGGGTGTTTTCTCATAAATAAAATCAGATTAAAAAAAAATCTGTTTAATGTGCAGGTAGTAGACAGCAGGAATATTAATAGTGTGATTTAAATCCAGAGCTTAGATAACCCCCACGAGCTACTTTGAAGACATGAAATGCCATTTGCAAAGTCTAGTCATTCTTGAGTGGTTCAGTTTATGGTTGAAAACAACTTGTTTCTTTATGGAAGCCTGTGCTTTTTCCTAGTAGAAAATAACAGAATCCTCATTCATTTTCCATACAGCTGCACTGTGTAGTATTGGTCATCTTGTACATTGTTCTGAGAAGCTGTTAGTACCTCCTGGTATAATGGGCCACTATAATTACACAATGAGACCACTTCTACTCATTTACAATTCCAATACTGTCCACCTAAGTGTTTTTCACAAGACTACTTTCCCATGATCCTTTCACAAGTTTAACTAATTCTGCCAAACAATTTTGAAACAAACAAAACCACTCAGGCTTTCTACAATACAGGAGAAGACAGGGATTACATAAAACTACTGTGTCAAGAAAAAAATGCATCAGCTAATAAGGGCAAAGCAACAAGGGGTGCTACTATACCCAAACAAGGGTCAACAACAGCTGCTGTGGGGCTGTTGCAGATATCATGAGTGTCTGAGGAGACAAGAAAGCAAAAGTGTTTAGTGAGAGTGCTTTCACAGACCAGAGATACAGTGACATGTACACACATCTCATGCTACAAATTATTCTCAAACTGGCAGAGCAGGTTATTTGGCAAGAATCTACAGACATGACTTATTAAAGCTTTAGGGAGGAATTTCCCTTTGTCAGTGGGAATTTTGATTGCATAGCATTTATCAGAATTTACTTTGACCCGAAATAACAGCTAGATTCACAGGGTTATCAGCAAATAAAAAAAATAAACAAAATATCAAACTTTGTGAATTAAAATATGCAATACTAACATTAAGCTATAAAGAAATACATTACTGAAAATTGTATTACTATGATTAGTTGTGTTTTGGGCATTAGTTTAGATTGGGTCCCTGTACTGATGCTTAGATTTGGCTGTATCACTGGCTCCATTGCTCTGTCCAGCATTTGGAAAAAAAGTGGTCAGTATTAGGAGGTGAGCCACACATTTTATTTCCAGTGGGACTGCTGAAAGTTAGGCACTGAAATAGCCAACCCTGCTGTTCTGGGGAGTTGTTGACTTCAGGGTGTGTGTCCTGTGCCTTTCCACCTTGAGGGACAATATGTCACAGGAGGATGCTCATTCCATGTGCTCCCATACCATAACTTTATTAAGCTGAATGAGAAAAAAACAGTATATTCTAAGTCCCAGACTATGTTTAGCAGTTTCATAAAAGAAACAAACAAAACCAAAACACAAAATAAATCTAAAAAAGTAATATATTCTATTTTTTTCCTTACAGGACTCTTTACAGATTGCTATATAATACCAATATCCAAAATTTATAAAATTACTCCTTGATTAATACTTATTTATTTTTTCACACTGAGGTCAATTAACATTAACTGACAGCAAGGCAGAAAATATGCAGAAAAATACAGGGTAGGAGAATCTTCATTAAAGATCTCAGTGCCTAATTCAATTTACCACTGTTCAACATAATCTCTTACTAGACTAAAGCTGGAAACTCAACACTGCATTCATTCAAAGAAATAATTTATTCATTCATAGGATTTATTACCACAAGAGATTATCAGAACATGGAGTTCAATCCTCATTACATTATAGTCTATTATATTTTGCTAAGGAAGACAATTACATGTATTTGAATAAAATCTATATACCAGAAAGGTACCCAATCTTGATGCTTCCCACAGAAATATATGAATGTCATACATCTAGATGACAGAACAACTGCTCACTGCATGAAAGGAGTTAAAATATGGTGTGGAAAAAGGAATTGTTCATTGCTGTTTCAATTATTCAGCACAGTGTGTACGTTTCCATCTTAAATCCAGATTTGGGCATGGTATGTCAAATGTGTAGCAATACTGACAAGATACTGTCAAAACAGCAGCCTCAGTAAAATGATGGAGCAGGTACTTAGAATAGAAAGGAACACCCATTGAATAATATTATGCACATCCACAGAAATTACTGTCTCCACCAAAATCACGTTAAAAAACTACAGGATGCTTCTACTTTGAAATTCGTGGAAATTCTCAAGGCACAGTGGAAAATCATAGGAAAGCAATATGTTTGCCTCCTGTTCCTCTAACAACAGTCTACATTTTTATTATCCCAATGCACCTGAAAATTAACCCTGTCGTTTTTAGTTATCAAGAGGTTTTTCATCCAAGATTACCTTCTTCTTCCCTCTTCTCCATTTGTTAACAGAATGTACAATAAATAATACCAAATTAATGAATCAAGATGACTGTATATAGATCATTATCCAAATTCCTGATATTTAAAAGTGCTCTGTAACCACTCATGGCTTTTAAATCCTCACAGTATGGTGAGCCTGGAGGACTTCTCTAAAAACAGCTGTAGAGCTGCCTTTGCAGTAACATAAAAAGCAGGGGCAGACACACATGCTCTCACCTGGCCCCCAGTGACAAACAAAAGCTTGCTTATTCTCCTTCATCTCCACAACCCATCCTCTCTACACTGCTATTTCCCTCACCTTTCTGCAGCCCACCTCCTTGAAGTTATTGCACTTAACCACTGTCACCTTCACACACATCTCCCTTTCTGCCTGTCGCCTCGTGGAAGGGGCTCAGAGAAGTAGAGAGAATCTCTTAAGATTTTTTTCTAAGCAGGGGATATATTACAGGGTCCAACAAACTGCACTGCTGCGTTGTATGTCTGAGTCCTTTTCTGTTTTCCGACAGCATATTCCTCTGGGTGACTTGTCTGCTTTCCAAATCAATGGCATAAATAAAGCAACAGGCTTATGATGGTTTGGCTTGGGTTTTATTTTCCTCCTTCACACAGTTTTTAATTTATAGGAGTGAAAGTTCATAAAGTGAACGCAGACATTTGTTTTATGATTTGGAATGGGAGCATTGGGTTAAGAGGTTTCAGGATCTGGAAAGGAAAACAAAGCTAAAATGCCATTCTAGAGGAGGAGATAATATCTCCTTGTTTTTCCTGACAATATCTTGAGTATTATTCACTCATCAGTCTAAATACTCAATTGGCCATTCCAAATTCCTTCGTTTCTGGATATTCATCTTAACACCTGTGGCCAGCAGTGAATATCATGACTCTACTTTAAGCAGATACATGCCATTGATGAAAAATGGAGCATTATATATGCCCAACATCAGCAAGAAAATCCAATACTTTTGCTTCTACTGTCATCTCTCATGTCTTAACTGTAGTATTGGAATAAATAAAAACTCAAACCCTCCACAACTTAAAATTAGTAAAGCACTGCAATGAGATCATTATGAAAACTTCCAAAAGAGTTAAATTTGTTACAAGATGTGGATATAGTTTTCTAGCTATTTAATGAATGCACAGAATCAGTCAGGAAGATGAAAATAATTATAAAATAATTACTTTCTCAGATGAACAGAGGTGAAGCAAATCAAAGATGATCATACAATAAGATGCATTGAGACTAAGATAATCTGCTAAATAATTGGTTGGCATGTCTTAAATTTAGGATTCTTTTCTGCCCTTTCATTTTGTTCCATGATTGTAATTGCATATGGTTATATTCTAACAAGAAACAAAAGCTCTAAAAATTTATAAAATTCTGGTGTTTTCTCCTGAATTCTCACTTCAGGTCATTTAGGTCACCAAAAATGTTCATCTTCACATACAGGTCTCTTCCACA
Organism: Parus major; assembly: GCF_001522545.3. NCBI lineage: Eukaryota > Metazoa > Chordata > Aves > Passeriformes > Paridae > Parus > Parus major. The sequence continues at coordinate 26,824,567 of NC_031769.1, forward strand.
GTAGTGCTGCCAAGAGAGTATCAACCATTTATTTATGGGGACTGCAACCAGAGCTGGTGGGGATGGTCTCCTCCATTCTTTTGCCCATTCATGGATTTTTTGGTGCCAGACTAAGCAAGACAACAAGCCATATCCCAGTGATGTAAAAAAAGAAAGAAAATAATGCAGAAAATCCTGGGATTTATTTTTTTTAAGAGCAGCTATACCCTTGAGAAACTGCTTTAACTACAGCCCCATTTCCAGCCATTTGAGTTAAGTGACTCTTTGCAGTGACAGGCTGTCCCCACACTTATGGACCAGCTGCTTCAGGGTAACACGATGTGCTTTGTCACTGGATTTCAAAATCTTTGCTGAAGCACAGAAACATACAGTTCAAGAAGATATTCTAGTTCTGTTCCATGTTCTTACAGTTATAAATGGCTGTGCCCAAGTCTTTCCAAATTTTCCAATCTAGTAGGGTCCCAAGAAAGCATTACAGTTAAGAAGGTTGTATGAATTAAAAACAGTTTATAAAAAAAAAGAAAAAAATAAAAGAAAAAAAAGCTTTTCTTAGACTTATATAATTTGTAAAAACCAGCCAAACATTTTTGCAAAACTTTCCCATAAAAGTCTACCCAGGAAGAAAATGATGATGAAATGTTTGAGACACAACAGCAACGGAGTCTAAACTACAATACAAAATTATAAGCTTAACATTAGGCATAATCATCACAACTTGTAATAGGACAAACAGATTTGCAACTCAAAATTTAGCTTCTACATACATTTTATGTTTCTCTATATTGCCTGTTTGTTGTCTAACAGCTCTCTTTGGTAAACCCCAATTTCACCAGTGAGGAAACATTTCAGACAATCAAGTATTGCCCTCTACACTAACAGCAGCACAGCCCAGACTTTGTTAGCTATCCAGAGATGTAATTTTATAAGCCACTTTTAATTATTGAATTTGTTTCCTCCTTCAACATTTCTATTTTTCAAATATTTTCAGTGCACCAGAATTTCAGACTAAGTGGAACATAAAGCAAACACAGGCCATGTAACACACACATTATTGCAGAACAAGCAATACAAAATCCAATATTTCATCCTTCATGGGAGACTATCTGTTGTTCACTCAGCAATAAAGTATATAAATTAAACTTTGATTTTCTTGTTTCAGTTCTCTTTACCATGCCTGGTGTGCTGATATGTCAAGAGAATTTTGCCTTTTTAAAGTTTTGCTGACAGCGTTACAGAACCATTTTCTCTGTATCACTCTTCTGAAAGTTGTTCTTTTTTAAAACCCTTTTTATAATATATCAATTTTGCTATCTCTGCAAAAAAATATTACTTGCCTGAGGGTTTTTATTCTTCTTTCAGTCATGCTTCCAGGGGGCTGATTGTTTCTGATTGCTAAAGTCAAAACTCACTGAAAATGGACTATTTAAACTGGAGAGCATTTTACATGAGAAAGGCAGGTTTTCCAGTCACCTTACTTGTCTGTATTATTTAGTAACACAGCTACCATGTGATGGAGATTATAAAATCATTTGAGCTGGCTGTATTGACACCCTGGGCAGAAGAATAATTCTATTGTTTCAGATTCTGGAATGGCTGTCACAGAATAAAGCATTTGATTGCTTAGTGAAGGGTGCAGCATAAATGATGCAAATGGATATACAGATGTCATGCATTGGTCTCTAAAAGCTACACTATCAGCACCAGAATTTCTCACATGAGTCATTTCATTGAATTTTCTTGTTTATACTAGTCAACTGAAAAAAAAATTCTATATTAAAGTTGATGTGAAGACTACTAGAAATCCTTCATGCAATTAAAACAAAATCTTTTCCATTAGACATAAAAATGCCCACTGCATCGTTTGAATAATTTTCACCTTGTAAAAGAATTGATCCCACATTGTATTATCTATTGTTTCACTGCCTCAGGCAAGAGGGTTTCATTCACTTCCCTGCATGAGCCTGAAATTGCACAAGACACTGAGGTATCTGAACTTAAGACAGTGCTGGTGATCTAAGTGAATTCAAGAGTGAGTGTAAAGATGATTAGTAAAGTATGCCACTGACTTCCAAGTATACTTCTACTTTCTTTTACCATTTATCAGAGCTTTGGCTCATGATATGACTGTGTCATTTCTCCCTTTCTTTTACTCAGTAATTTTCTTAACCTTTCAAAAACTTAGAGACTTTTTCAAAAAGCGTGCCTGGCTGCTATCTGATAGCAACTGATGTATAATAAATTATTCCTTGTATTTAAAAGGTAATGATGCTCCTGGGCTAGGCTCAGTGTGGGCTGCATGATGCGAGGCTGGAAAAGGAGAGAGTAAAGGCAATTTGTTCTGTACCAACAAGGAGATTGTGCTGCAGCCAACACTTGGGACTGCCTGAGCTGCTGATTTTGAGATTTCTTGTGAAGACCTTCATCCAAGAGTGGATCAAAATCCTAAAGAACTGAAGAAAACCAGACCTAGAAGAGACTGCAAAAAGACTATGCAGTCAGCCCCTCTTCCCTAATCAAGAGCTGCTCCAGGTGTGCCATCACCTGCATTTTTCTACCCTTTTCTTACAAACCTTTGAAGATGGAGGTGACACACAAGGCCCAGGCAATTTTCTCCAGGGTCTCACTATTCCCAGTACTGAGAAGCCTAACCTCATTCAGCACTGCTGTGATTTGTCCATTATTGCTTTTCCAATACATCCATAATACAGAGAGAATAGATTGTTCCATTCTTCCTGTGATGGGTTGTTACATACTCATAGGCATTTCTTTCACATCTTCACCCATATGTCCCTCCTTCAGCCAACAACTCAAGCCTTTCAGTTCTTCCCTTAAGCCAGGGAACTTACCATTTTCCTGTTTCACTGCTGGATCATCTTCTAAATGGAATTATACTACAAAAAAATATTTTCTACACTTGAAAAAAATTATATTATTTGGTTTCTAATGGAAAAGGTGGAAGTGATTACATGTTCTGTGATAGAATGTTTAACTGGCACAACAAAAACTCTAAAGTAAAATACCTTAAAAGAAGTTCCTAAACACTAACAGAGCAGCAATGACTGTCAGCCTCATTCAGCAAGATATCCTAGTAATTTCACAGTCGAAGTAAAATTGATTGATTAATCAGGCATTGAACTAGAGGGTAGGAAATAGAATTGCATCAGAGAAAGGAAGACTAGACTGGAAGAAGACTTTTGAGTTGAATAAAAACGTTCTGGGGTTAGGAAAGAAATACACGAGCTAGCAAGAGAATGCCAGATAAAACAAATCCAAGATAATACAGTTTTAGAAACGCATCCAGAAGCCTATGGAAAGAATTATCAAAACATCAGTGATTAACAGAACTCTTGAGAAGTAAAATAAATGAAGACATAAAAATAAATATCAGAAAAAAATCAGGGCAGACAGCATAAAGGTGCAGATGAGAAAGAAACAGAGGAGGTACATGAAATAAACAAAGAGATTTTACAGTCTCCCTTTCAGAAATTTTGCCACAGGAATTAAGAAGGACAAACAATATTTCATGCTCATCTATTTAAAAAAAACCAAAAGAGTAGCTGCTGCTTTCTCATGCATTCTTCTCTCTGGTTTTATACTTAAGAGTCTGACTCAGCCCAGTTTCTTGTTAGTCTTTGTGCCCAGAGTCTTAAAAGCAGTAACATCACCCAATTCAAAAATGCATGACTTCTTAGAAAGCAAACTCCTGTGTGAACCCACAGAAACAGTGCTGATATTTGACATATATCTTCAAGCATTTGGGGAAATGTATGTAAGCAAACAGGGGCTAGGGACTAGCACAGCTTAACAGTACACATGTACGTGATGCTTGGTATGATCAGCAGCACAGTTTCCATGTTTCACGTCACAGAAAATGCTTGAGCTTGATGATGGATGTTCAAGTGAGCCCTATTTTGAGACTTATGCAAAATAATCCACTTATGTAGCTTTTACTTAAAACAGATAAAAATTTAAGTATGCAAACATAAATAGGGATTACCTCAGAGCAGCAGTTTTCCCATTTCTGTGAGTACACGTGACCTGCCTTGTTTGGTACCCAATTTGTATGTCCCAGTATTTGTTCTCCTGCCTATTCTGTCTGTTGCGATTCCTCTTCTTCTTAATTAACTCATGAGCCTCGGGATCTCGAACTGTCTTTTCTCTGTCCTTTTCCTTGTCTTTGTTCTTCCCTCGTTTCCTCGCTTGCCTTATTTGTCTTGAATGGGGCACGGAGCAGGGGCTCCACGGTCCCACGTTCAGGCTGTAGAGGCTTTCCTCAGCAGCGCACGGGCTGGACTGGCACATCTGGAACTCGGTGAGGTTAGGACAAGCTGACCCACCGAACTGCGGGGGAGCCACCACGTGCCGAGTCCGATGCTGAAGCCCATTGCCACAGGTCTTGGAGCACTCGGACCAGGGGGAGAATTCGGCCACGATGCAGTCCTGCCGGCACGGGATGAGGCACGCCTGCTCCTGCCGCGGCTTCGGCTCAAAGTACTCGCAGATGACATCTTCAGCTGGAACCCCGTTGGACTTCTGTATACAGGTGATGTCCCTTGTCTGGATCCCCTCCTCCCCTCTGAGGCACTCCAGGGGCTTCTCGTGGCTGCGGGAGAGGACGGGCCGGCACTGGTTCCAGCTGCCGATCTGCCAGTCGTACAGCTCCTTGTGCCAGTCGCAGACACGGAAACAGCTCTGCTGGTTGTCCGGCCGCTCCGGCTGCTTGCAGTTCGTGGGCAGCGTGGTCCAGCCTTCCACGTGGGCACACCACACCGCTCGCGTCTGGATGCCTCCTGGACCGCATTCATCTCCCATGCATCTCCCCCATGGACCTGGAAAACAAGAGAAGATGCTAACGTTGTGCCCTTAAGTTATTTCTCTGCCATATGGCAAAAGCAAGCTCATAGTATTTCCTGTATGTCTGAGAATCTCATCCTTGGAGAAACTTAAACTTTGAAAATACAAGCACGGGATTACTCTTCATCTACTGCTTTTATGATTACAGATACATTTTTATGCCAGACAAATTGAATATTTAATATTGAAAAATTCTTGAACATACACATGAATTAAACACATTAAAGAACCATGAAGTAAGCAATCACATCCACGATTTAGTTTTTTCTGCCAAGGTAGGGACCAAAGCTCTTCCCTTGAAGGGATGAATTGGAATTCTCTCATCCACTTGAATAAGTGGATAATTCCTGGACTGTTTAATTCTTTTCTTCACATATCTACTGCACTACACTTTATACCTTGATGCCATTAATGTTGTGTTCTCTTCCTTCCATATTGCATACAAAAATGAGAACAACTACACATTTTGAAAAACAGCAGCAAATTCAAGTAGGTCAATTCTAGTCTTTATTATAACTAAAATTAAAATTAAAATCCAGTTAAAAAATGTTCATTCCACACAATCTGTGATATTATTATAGAATAGAATAAGACAGAGACATACCAGCTGGTAACTCTCCAAATAAAAGAAGCTATTGAATCACAGAATCATAGAATACGGGAAAGGGATCTCAAGGATCATCTGGTCCAAACTTGCTTGGCAAAAGAACAGTCTAGATGGCTCAGCACCCTGTCCAACTTTATCTTAACAATGTCCAGTGTGGAGGAATCTATCACTTCCCTGGGGAGATTATTCCAACTTCTGATTATTCTTATTGTAAACGTTTCCTCTTGTGTCTAATCGGAATGTCCCTAGGGTAACTTGTTCCTAACATTTTCTTTAATCTCCAAGATCTATGGTAATATTTGACATGCAACATGTTGTTATAGTAAATGTCAACAAAAATAAATAAAAGCCTATATCCTTGAAAGATGACGTAGTTGCTTTTTCCATTATTAAAAACTGTAATGTTCACCCGGTTCAACACACAAAATCCACAAGTCAAAAATCCTGTATTTTTCAGGTTTTTTAACATCTCCCCCCATAGACACTGTGAGTTGACTTACCACAGAAGAGCAAAAGAATAAGCAATTCAGAAAAAAAACCCTGCAACTATTTATCAAAGAAAGCCTGTCTATCTGCAGGCACCTGATCACACAGAAGACATTTTCTCTGACTGAGAAGTGCTCTGTCCTATGAAGAAACTTGGGCCAAGCCAAACGATCCTCATTCACCTGAATGACCCCAGTACAAGACTATTTCTGTGAGTAAAGCTGTTGAAGAAGCCAGGCTGAGCCTTTGCTATTTTCAAAGCAGGTTAATAGCATAATTTTGGTACTGCACAGGAATAAGTGAAATGAACTATGGCAGATACTAATTATTTACAACATCTTCTTACTGAATGACTGGAAGGAATACATGGCCACATCTTATTACTGATTCCCATGAGCTTTGAAACTCTCATTGGCTTCCACGCAATTTTCATCTCTTCATCCAACATTAACTTCAGCACCAGTTTGGGAATGGGCTGATGATAGACTATACATTTAGCCTCTGTTCCTGTCTCTTTTTTAAATGAACACTGAGGCTGAACAGTTCACTTGTAGTTCTAAAACCCTGAGAATGAACACTAGCTGGCTGAAAATAGCAATACCAGCTGACAGATTCAGCCCATGGAAACTCCCCCATATTTCTTTGCAAATTAAATTTGAATTATAGTTGTGAAGGTCTATCTAGCTATCCAGAGAAATGAATGTATATCAAATATAAACACATTTCAATTTCAGCAAGACTGCGCTATTTTATCTCTAGACAGCCTTCCAAAAATGACATAATCATTGTTGTATTTAATTTGGGTGTATTTACCCTGAGTTGAGAGATACAATTTCCTCAAAGCATCGCTTTGAACACCTGCTTTTATAAAAAAAAATAAAGACTGCAGAAAATCTTCAACTAGAGCAGAGATATAAAAAGTAATCATGCTTGAAATAAATTGTTCATCTTGCAAACTACAAATTTCTACCTTACCATGTCAGTACACCTTGTGTATGTTTTGTGTGTTCAATGAAGAAATCCCTCTTTTTAAAGATCAGGTCATTACTGTACTCCAGATGAAAATTTTGCCTGCTTGGGATTCTATCACATCTCCATTCATCAATAATCAAAAAAGTCACATTGTACCTAAAAAACATGCTTATCATCAAACTATCTTCAATCTGATTATAAGACAGGTTTACACTACTGAAAACTATAAAAATTTTAGCCTTGATGCAATAAATACTGCCTTTGGAAATGTAAATTTGAACAAAAACTCTGTTATGTTACTGTGCTAACTGGGCAAAAATAAGTTCTTTCATTAGATTATAAATACGTTGTTTTTAGAAGTGAATACAAAACAGTGATGAGATGTACAGATAGACTCATGCAGTAAATTGCATTATTCTGCTAGTCCTGTGAAGTAGCAAAACATTTCAAACATTTCTATAAATCATTACAGGCAAGTACCAAAACAAACCACATTTACATGACCCTTTGAGCAGACTGTAATTCTGTGTTCATGTGCATGTCGACACAAAGCCCTTAGTGATGTATCTGACCCTCCCTCTTATCTACATTAAGCTATTTTCTAAGTTTAAAGACAAAATAACCCACTTAGTGAAGAAGACTGCAAGTACACAAAAAGTTTAAATTTTCACTCTACGGCACAGCCCTTTATTGTGACAGGGTCTAAAGGGGAGCCACAGCTTTGGGGCAAGGATGTGTTTAAGTTTTGTCCTAAATGAGCTTCTTCAAAATCTAAAGTGCTTCCACACCTGACCAAACATGCTTTGACCAAAATTATACCGAGAATAGCAATTTTTTTTCTTTTGAAAACAATTTTTGCAATCCACATTAACCAACATTCCTGTTATTTTTCAATTGTGCACTTTGAAATCTTCATTTATGTTACCCACATTTCCCTGTACCCACAAGCCACTGTAGTCAACCTCAAGCACCCATTGAGGAATGATGTAGCTATGCATTTGTGTGGGGAAGTCACAAAAAGAGAGGGAGAAGTTTCTCTCCAACTTTCCTTACAACTACCCATCTCTCTCCCAGTTTTCAAGAGCCTACAATAATTCCTTTCTAAATTAACTGGCCCCAAAAACATTGCAAGCTTCAAGGTGAGACATGGTTGTCTTTTGAAATTAATCACAAGAAAACAGCAAAATAAATGCCTTTGAACTGAGTAAAGGGGCTTTGTGACTTTTCCAAAAAATAAAAGAAATGAATCATACAGTATGGCTAATCCACTTTAAAGTTTTGAATGATTCTCAGAAATATGAGAAAATCACATGCAGGTTACCTGTGCTATGTTTCTTTTATATCATGTAATCATTAGGGGTACATTTACCACTGTATTTGTAAATAGGACATTTTGGGATAAAATTAACTTCACAGAAACTAATGCAGCATACATATACAACTCAGAATGAAAAAGATCAGCAGAACACAGTGTAGAATCTCACCCACCATTGCTTAAAAGCTGCAGGAGGTGGAGGGGTGGCTGCCCTTTCACAAATCTTCAGCTGATGGTAAGCACTAGTAACAACAAGAATGTCTTTAGGAAACCTGTCAAGCCTAATCAAGGCTCCATATAATATTTTAATTTGGCCTTTATGAATATTCTTTAGGTTCTCTCCACCGAAGCAGTGTTCACACAGACACTGCTGTCCCTGCTGTGTGCTGATCCAGACACGCCTTGCCAATGGGATGCATGGGCACTCAAACCATCTCACACTGGGAAAAAAAGGCTACTGCTGTGAATGCAAAATAGCTTTCCTTTGGATTTGTTCTAAACATACTTAGATGAATGAATCATACTTTTCCTGTAGTGAGCTGAACTTGTTTCATGAAAATACTATAGTTTATCCACTCTTTATTTAATCAGTGTTTTACAAATGGCAGTTACAGAAATAAATTGGAAGCTTGCAACTTTTTGTTCTGGGAGTTGTCACTGAAGTCTTAGTGAGTTTAAAATGTCATTTGTAATTCTTTGTCTTCTAAAGAGATTACTGTAAAATACAATATTAAGATTCCCTCTAAGCTTCTGATGGATTAACATCTATTTTTTTTTAGAGAGCAGGAACATAAGTGAATTAACTGTTCCTGCAAGTTTATTCTGAAATTTCAGGGACTTATCACAGTGGAATCAAAAACTGAAAACTAAACCCTCACTAAAGCACTGACAGGTTTGCAGCTGAGAACAAAGTAAGCTATTATTGTATTTAATATAGCATTATTATAATATTGTTTCAGGTATTAAAATTATCTCTGTTTTAAAAAGAACTTACTTTGAACTTTGATCCAGGACAAGTAAGGCTATGTGAAAATCCCTTGAGCTCTCCTCCTCATACAAATACAAAGAAAGACAAAATAATCTCCCAACTATCCTCAAACATTAAACTCCAAACACATCTTAAAGCATTGAGCAAGACATTGCATTTTTAACAAATGAGGGTTGCACTGATTTCAACTGAATTTTGCTGTACTTTCCGTGAGAACTGGTTTTGACCCATTTTATGTTACTGGTTTGGTGCCTGTAAGTAGCATTAACAGTTTAATGCCAGGGACAGAGACTCAGACTGAATGAGACAATGAGCAGCTTAGTTTTCAGTATTTTGAGAGGATTGTATTTAATGGGACTATTGTGAGAGTGATTAGCAAAAATCCATTCTTTCTAACTTCAGAAACAAGCTAACCTCACCTAATATTAGAGACCTCAAATTTCTTTGTATCATGAAAATGTTGTCAAGAGGGCAAAAAAGGTTAACTGGGGGATACAGGGCTGAGTCAGAAGGACACAAGTATTACAAGATTGAGTTCAAGCCTAAGAAGTAAATCTCAAGAGAGGTCAAAAAGACACAGATCAAAAAGTATTTGAAGGACTCAGAAAATGACACTGAATGCAAACTGCAGCTCCTGACAGTGGAGCTGGTCAAAGAGCTGGATGAACAGCAGGTCACTAAGAATACAGCAGCCTCAGAGCTTTGCCAAAATCACTTGCCGATCCGCTTGGCTGAATTCAAATATGATAAGGAGGTCTGTAAGTTGGTACAGTATACCTGTATTATCTGTATCTGCTTTAAACAAAGGAAAAACCACCACTGCTGCAACAAATATTTATATCACAGGCAGTAGCTAATTGTGAAAGTCTAAACAGGGAGCAGTCTCACTGATAGAGCCACCTTGCCTATCACACTGGCAAAAAGTAATACAGAAAAATGTCATAATTCTATATAAATTACTGGTAACTTTTTTTTTTCCTCTTAAATACAGAGTCTGATATGCTGCCAACACCACATGCTGGCTGCATTTGGACAGACAGATTCTATAATTTATACTACTGGGAGTGCCAACACTGTAGAAGAGCACTGATAGACAAAACCTTCATTTTTGCGTCTTTCCCAGCCGTGGCAGGACTCCCTGGGTGCTGTATGACTTGCTGCCTGCTCTGTTTGCCAGCAAATTTTCCCCTGCAGGGGTGCTATGGATCACCTTGACTGCCATCTCTATTTAATGCTTTTGTCTTTCTTGGCTCCTCTTTCAGAGGCTGAAAAGAACATGCAAGGCAGTGTCTGCATCAAAGAAAATGGATTCAGGATACAGAAGAGGATTCTCAACAGTATGAAACATAACACCTGTGATTCAGAGGAATATAATGAATTGTCAAATATGCCTACAAATTATTTAACTCTTTGACCAAATTTTTTATTTTCTAATAGCATAAGCAAGAGTGCAACATAAGCCACAGTGCAATTCAAAGAATTTCCAAATCTGAAGAACAATTTGTTAAAATTTCTCAAATTATCAAAGAAATATAAAAAAATACCATTAAAAATTAATATAAATTAAACTAATTTATAAATTGCACATTGTTTCCCCAGCTTTCCAGAGTACCTCAAACAGTGGAAAAAAGGCAAATCAAAGCATATAAAAATCAGCCTCTTAGTTATCTTTCTAGATGTGCACATAATTATTAAGGCACTTGATAAAATGTGAGCCCTTTTATTTTTTCCTCTATTAATATCCACTGGGAAAATACATTCACACATGTTCCTGATACTATTCATGGTATGGTAATTAATATTATCCATCTGTTTTCAAATTTCTCTAAAAATCATGAATGTAACACCCATGATACAAACCCAGGAGTTTTTAAATTCTGACATCAACATCACAAAAGGCAGAACTCAGTATTTCCCTAAAAACACTGTCATGTTAGAACCTCACAATTACTAGACCCAAATGTTTATTTTCTTCCAGCAAAGAGGAAAGTAAATTTTATACATTAGAAAACTGGTGAGTCTAAGACTAATTCATGGCAGTTTTAACACCACATTTCACTTGGTAGAGAGGTTATTTGGCTGCTTTGTGCTTTTTTCTGTGCTTTAATATTTTGACAGCTATAATAGATATTGACTATTTTTTCCCTTTCTTATAAATGGAGAGGGGCTAAAAAGTATCTATTTCTACAGTACAAAAAAACCCCTCAAACAAATAAACAAAGAAAAACAACAAAGGAAAACAAACATAAAGAAATTGAATTGTCTCCATTTTTTTCTCCTCTTTTTAATATAATGCTAGTTTTTCATCTGCCCTAGACAGCCAGGGCTGAGAACCTAATTCAACACTTATATTAAAATACCCTCAACCACCGTCTTATATTTGTTGCTGTTTAATATTTATTTTGTTGCTCTGGCTGTACACATTCAATTTTTAAAATAAACTGCATCAGGATCCACAATTTTCATAACACATTTCTGCCCAAAGTAATTTGACTGTACAGCGGCATAACACCCTGAAAATTGCTATCTGCACTGAAGTTATCAAGAGTCTTCAGCTTGCACTAGTAGTGCAACATGTTTTTCTGAAGTATGTGCTGGCACATACACAAATATGAAAGGTTGACAGCTCACAGTGCAGAACTATCTGGCTTTGTGTTTTTGTTATCACCTGGAAAGAAATAGACTCCTTTAAGCTTATTATAAACTTAAGCAAATTCCCAAAACATTATTCAGTTTTAAAACAGTTCTTCCTCCAAATTTCTTTAGCACAAATTCTGCTCACTCTTCATTTTCCCTTTACATACTATAGCAGGAGCAGACAAAATGAATATTAAATGAATACACAAAAGGAATATTTAATTGAAGCAGCATGGTTTAAAGAAAAATGGAGCTTCTATGTTCTACAAAGCAATTACATTGCTTTGAGCTTCTAGTCATGTTGGAATAAATACTTCTGATGTTGAATACAGTTTCTTCTAGCCAACAGTCTGTTTACATATAAAGCCAGTTCATGATTGTTCCTTAGTTTCATTAGGGGTGGTGCTAAACCATCCTAACATATTCCTCACATTGCTCTCCTGTTGCCTCTCTAGTCACATTGCAGGCTGAAAAGCCAGATAATGCTCTTCTGACAAAATGATGGCTCTCATACATAGCAAACACTCTTGCAGGCTTTGTAAGCTGGATGAAAGGTTTTTATTAACCTTTGCTTGTATCTCTGCCACATGTCTGTTTTGGTTTTCTTCTGAACTTTCTGATTTTTGGTTTTCTTCTGAAAGCTGCTCTGCCTCTCCCCTGTGAGGCAGCTACACTGGTCAGGCTGAAGGCAAACCCACCCCAGCAACAAAGAGCTGGAGCTTGAAGGAGGTGCACAAATATGGTGAGCATACATGATATCTGGTACCCCTGGTACCTCCCAGCTACCCATCAATTCCAGCTCACACACCACAGCAGACATGCTGGAACAAACTTCCTCACATGAATAATACTTTAACATGGACATCAGATAAAGAAAACCCATGTGTTCTTCATCTACCTTCTAAGTAAGATCAGTTATGGAACTCGTATTAGAAACTCCTAAATTTACTGGGTTTTTTTTTTCATGCTACCAGAATGTAATGACAAAAAATGTATAGAAATACTAGAAATGTAATGATAGAAAGCACATGTAATTAACCTATTTTTCTCTTATGCAGTGGGCAAAGAAACACAAAAAAACCCCAAACCAATCCCATGAACAGCAGGGCCAATTACAAGTAAATCCATGAAATCAGCAGTTACTCCAAATTATTATTCAGACTGTAATAATGAGTAAATATTATAATTTTACAATGAAAGCCCTAAAATAATACATATAACAAAAAACATCACCATGAATTATTCTTATCTGTGTCCCCATAGAATTTTACAGCTCTGTCTCTGTCAGAATCTGATTTTAAGAGATAAGTTACTGAGAAAATCAATTCAGAATCCAATGCCTAGTAAAGAGGAGGATTTGATTTGTATAGATTAAGATGAAGTTTTCTCCTTGGTTTTGAACAAAGATTCACTGTTTTCTCAACTGAAACCACCACATTTTCCTGTAAGTATTTTATATTCAGTTTACTCACAAATCTTATAGCAAATTTTAACTGCAACACTGCTGAGATCTCACATATCCTGAGAATCTCACTGTCAGTAAGTGTTCTCACTGACCATATGAGGAAATGCAGATTTTTGCACTAATTTAACCAAAAGAGGCTTTCCCTCCACTTTTCATCAGAGTAAATCCCAACTTGTATTTATTGTAAAACACTACTAGTCCTTGTCATGACACTTTGGGCATCAGTATGTGTTGCAGCACCAATTTCTTGGTAATGTTAGGAGAGTTTATTTCTGTGCAGTCTCATGTAATCTAATGATAAGTCATATTGAAGAGGTAACAGAGACTTTAAATCAGATTTAATTTCTAGCATAAATAATTTTGTAATTCAATTTGTTAAATGTGATCTTCTTTAGCACACACTGACAGATGCCTAAAAAAAAAAAAAAAAGAGTATTTCTGTTTCAATTTTCATCAAGACCAAGTGAATGCTTTTATTTTTCTGCCTCTGTTTCATTTTCTGCCCTTTGATTTCTTTCCCTTGTTCATCATAGCCTCCTGCTGTGGTGCTGATGGCCAGAAGTGCTAGTTGTGAGGCTGCTGCAACCACAGGGTACGTCCGTCAGCACAGGCCATCACACTTGTGCCAGCCCAGTGGTTTGTAATTCCAGGCTCTGCTTACATTAGCCAAGGGCAAACAAGTCAAAAACCTCCTCCACTGAGAAATAAAGAAATTCACTTATACAGCTTTCCAGAAACAGGCTACAGCTTTTCAACTAGGCTACTAGAATCAGAAATTAAATATCGTATCTTTGCACAATGACTTGTTTAAAATGTCAGACTTCCTGCAAGGTATGATGTCAGACAAGGTAGCCAGAAGCTGATTACAAGAAAACACTACAGTTCAGTTGCATGAAGTCATAAAGAGATTTAGGTACTCAGCCCCACTACTAGCCTGCAAGATGATCTGTGCATCCCACTTCTGCCACCTTGCACTACAGCTTCTTCAGTGCAAGGCAAGGACATCAAAATGAATTTTTAAAGTCTGTTAGAGATATTAAAAAGAACAGTGTACAATAATAGCAGTAAGAATACATGTTTTGTTATTTTATCTCTGGAAACACACAGTTTACTCAGTATTTTTCCCTGGAGTTTTGCTCTAAATCCCAGTTGTATTGAACAGTGTGTTTTAATAAAAAAGCAAGAAGCCCAGATGATAAACTGATACTTTCTATTAATCTTTACAGAAATCTTATTCATAGAGCACAGCATGTATACTTCTCATCTGTGTCTTCCCTCTGACTCCTTGGCCACAAGAGAGTTAATACAGATTTTCAAAGATCAAATAAGAAGGTTTCTCATATCTCTGGATTCTTTATAGCATTCTTTGCTACTAATGGAACGAAATAAAATAGCAGATTTGACCTTAATGAATATCACTTAAATAATGCAATGCACCTGTCATCCTTTTGGCTTTCTTCTAATTCATTGGAGCAAAGAAAGTTTAATGAAATTGCATATACAGAACATTATGCAAAGGGTCAAATGTATATAATTATCTTTATTTACCTTTAAATATTTCATTATTTAAATTGCCTCATTATTGGGCTAAATAACATTTCAGTTATAACTCTTTTGAAGTGCACTAAGACTTTATGTCTTGCTGAGATACATTCTCCAAAGCATATCCTCTGTTCATTTATTATTCATTATCATCTGCATTTTGCCAAATTCCTTTGAAACCCATTTTCCATTTTAAATGGCAACTTTCCCCTAAAACTGTGGTGAATTCATCATACAGACATCATACTTAAAACTCTGTGAATGCAAGACAACCAAGTCTTGTGGATATGCTCAAAACACAGGTGCCACTGTAGATCAGAGAAGAATAGATCTATATTAGTTTTGAAGAAATCACGTCAGGACCATATGATACCTGTCACTGCAATGTATGCAAAATAAGCAATGTCTTCATCTGAATGCCCTGTAATCAATCATTTTCACTCAGACACAACTGGGAGAAAGAATTAGTTCAAGAAAGTGACTATTACTTAGGCACTTCCATCTGGCAAATGTGTTGCAGAATTGTGTTAAATAAACGGTCTTGTCTATTTTTGTGATACTGGAAATATATCTTAAAAACTCTTTTGTGTAAATACTTTTCTCAATTTTTGTTTTAAAAATAATTAATATGAAATATTAGTGTAGGCAGTTATTTCAGTACCTTAGACTATATCATAATATTGGCTTTTAAAGAGAAATCCTCATTAATCACAGCAGGGACTGCTGCTTAAAAATACATGAACTTGAGCTGATGTTATCACACTGATCTATCACAAGAACCCAAGATGTCCTATTTAAAATGCAATGAATCACTATTACAGGAAAATTAAATGAACACAAGAATTTTAAGGACTGTATCCGAAGAATACTATCAGAAATATCTAGAAGATATCTTAAAATTCCCCTCACATATCAAAGAAAGAGACAGAAACACAGCAACCAACCTTTGCTTCAGTTTTCTCTCCTAGCAAAACCCACTTACCTCTCCCCTGCCAGTACTGCCTTTGAATTTTAGTTACTTCAGAGAGGTTATTTTATAAGTAACAGCAGAATCTTTTAACAGATGCTTGACTGGTAACTTTTTTCTTTAGCATCACCTTAAAGCTTGTGTAGATTTGGAAGGATTTATTTGATTACTACATTGGGAATCCTGCCAGTTAACAGAAGGTGAGAGGCAAAGGATGTATTAGGAGACTTCACACATACTACACAGTATCAGAGCAAACTGCATGCTTGTCTCCAAAAGGCAAAACCAAGAAATTAATTTTTGTCTAATGATCTGCTACTTCTTTGAAAACTGTGCTGAAGAAGTGAGTTTAGCAGTGAGAAATGTCATTGATTACTCCTTTGAAACTACTTTTTATCCTGATCCTCATTTAGCCTTCAAGAAACCTTAGATTTTCATCAGGCATTGTTAAATTAAAATTTGATATAATATGTACCATGAGGTAATAATCAGATATTTACAAAAAAACCCAAAAAACAACTCTACAGGAAAGAGAAATTCTTTCAGAGAAATTAGTGTAAAAAACACAGTAGGCAGGTGGCAGTTATAACTGCTATTAAAATAATTAGAGAGAGGGAGAAAGGAAATAATCCTTTGGTTTCTGCTCTTCCAGAAAGCCAGCCACAACTCTAGAAGCTCATCCAGTAAAGATGATAAAACACATAGTATTTCTTCTACCAAGTATACCTTTGTGAAAGGCACGCATATGTAATGCAGGTAACATTCACATTACAACAGGATTTTGAAAGGTACCCATTATACTTAACAAAGAATATTTTAAATCTAATCTTGACTGTTGCCAAATTCTCATGGTCAGCAGAAACTTAGAGACCATTTCATCGATTGCTGAGATAAAACATGGCAGTACCTATTGTTCCACAAAATAGGAAGACCTGAAGGAAAGGTGAAGAGGATGGAGCCAGGATTCTTTCATTGGTGCCCAGTGACAGGACCAGAGGTAACAGGCAACACCTGGAACACAGGAAGTTCTCCCTGGACACCAGAAGGCAGGTTTTGGCTGGAATAGAGTTAATTTCCTACATAGTTCATAGTAGTTCACAAGGGGTTATGTTTCGGATTTGTGCTGAAAATAGTGTTGATAATCTAGAGATGCTTTCATTACTACTGAACAGTGTCCATACAGAGGCAAAGCCTTTACACCACCTTACCTTTCCAGCAGAGACTGGAAGTGCATAAGTTGTTGGGTGGGAAGACAGCTGGGACATCTGAACCCAAAAGATCCAAGGGACATTCCACACCCTATGGCATCATGCTCAGCATTAGGAGCTGGACTTTGATGATCCCAGTGGGTGCCTTCCATCTCAATATATTCTATGATTCTGATACATTACTGGGGAAGAAGGAAGCACAGAATGTTCAGAACGATGGTGTCTGTCTTCCGAAGTAACCCTCACTTATGACAGATCCCTGCTTTCCTAAAGATGGCAAAACAACTTCAGGCCCATGGGAAGAGGAGAATGAATGAATGAACTGTTTTGCTCTGCTTGTGCACATGACTTTTGCTTTACCTATTAATCTTTAGTCTTTATCTTTATCATAAATTTTCTTACTTTTCTCCTTCCAACCCTCTCCCTCATCTCAACAGGGAAAGCAAGCAAGCTGCTCTGCGGGGTATAGTTGCCAGCTGGGGTTAAACCACAACAGTCAAGAAACACTTTTATTGAGAGGGTAACTGAGATGATGGAGAGTCTTGCATCTAGAGACACTCAAAAGCTGTCCTGGACAACTGACTCTAGGTAGCCCTGCTTGAACAGGATATTTGGACAAGGTGACCTCTGCTGTTCCCTTCCAACCTCATCTGTTACATGATTCTCTGAAATACACACATCAATTTGAAACTTGAAAGTCACAAAGTCAGTATTTGGTTAGGAGATGCCAGAATCCCCTAAATTTGCTAACTTCACTGTGCCAAAGCTTAAAGCGCTATATGAAACCTTAAGGACATTATGCATTTATAAAAGCAGACAACAAGAAAATACTCTCTATTATGGTTTGGAATCCATGAATCATAGGCATTTTAGTAAAGTTTGTACCTTCTAGAAATGGCTATTTAATTCCATGCCACAGATCCTTTATCAGAAAACTAACAGGAAGAAAATTTATTATGAAAAATCAACTACAGAATTTAAAACATAACTAATAGATAGTTACCATAAACTTAAACGTGCAACACATACTTGCATGTCATTAATTATTAACTACATTAGAAATTAATTCCTAAATGTTTTTTTATAATTACTACATCCAGTTGAGTAGAGAAAGAAATGTGACAGATACAAAATGGCAGAAGAAATTTAAAATTATACATTGAGAAATCTTAATATGCACTCTTTATGGAGTGCTAAATGTCATAGTTTAAGCTTCATTGAGCAATGTATACTTATCTTCATTCTTAAAACTCTTCCTCCAAGTACTTCAAAGTATTAAACAAATATAAACTCATTTTCTAAATAGTGAAGGATCAATCTTTTTGCAAATTTGATTTACAGGAGGAAATTATTGAGATAATTTTCCACAGAATCCAGGTCATCAAAACTGCTGAAATGATGCTATGTTTTCAGGTCAATCAAATTTCTAGATAGGTAACTAATTTACTTTGCATTCTTAAATTTTGCTAATGATTGATCATACCTGAATGCCTTGTATAACTTGAAACAGAACTTCAAGAAAGAGAGAAACGCCAAGAGTGTCTTTTTATGGTATAACAATATTCAATTAAAGGCCATTCCAGAAGGCAACAATAATACCTTAGTGGAAAGCTATTGCTGCACGTCCCAAGAAGTCTCACTAAGCTAAATAACAAATCCTATCCTTTTAAAAGACTGAGATAACATTATACCACTTCAGCACAGCTCCTTTGGCTACATCACTTAGGAAATTAGAAATGTCATTCTCTATTTTAATTCACCTTCAGGAAAGAAGGTTGGCAAGGAAATTTTAACAGGTCAGATCTTTCAAAATCAATAATGAACTGCACTGGAGATATCTTTCCAAAGGGATAACCTCAATTAAAACAACCCTCACCAGAGATAATGAGTAGAGAAGGAAGGTTAGTGTTGGACAAAGAAACACTGTCCCCCTTGCCAAGTAGTGATGCAAAGATACTTATCAGCCTGAATTATGCTGAAATATCTTCAAAAAGCCCTGAAAAACAGAAAGGTCATTTTTTCTCAAGGAGACTCTCTACAAAGGGGTAAGAGTGACTGAGAAGCTTTCCTAATAATTTTTAAAAACTTATCAATATCAAAATGCTCACTGGGCTCAGGAACAAAGAAAAAAACCTATTATGGGAATTTCAATGTCACAAAGGACATGGACAGTGATCATATGGCCACTATTTATTTTTCTGGAGGATGTACAATAGGTAATTATCCATCCAAGCTGCATTAACAACCAAAAAAAATTGCTCTCACCTTCAGATGCACGATGGAAGAAGCAATGTGTTCAAGCAGGGACACATCTGAATTTTGCCTAAGTCTCCATCATAATGTAAAGTTTGACTCAATTCCAATTTTACTGGAGAATTGGAGAAACTCTGACTTCCTTTTCAAATATAAAATTTATGATTGGATAACAACAATTGCCTCATGGGGAAGTATAATAAAATAATTATATATCAAATACAGTCACATATAAATTAGTCTACCTTGACCTCATCATTCAATTGTTGGTCCAAAAGCCTTTTTGTCCCTTTTCTTAACTTACAGTAGTACTATTTAGGATGCTTCTTTTCCTTGCATTGAAAAATAGTCACAGACATCTAGACAATGGTCAAACTTTAAGGACACATTTATTTTCTCAACAGCTGGTTATTGTGAGCAAAGGAAAGCTCAACCCAGTATGGCACCACCGAAAGAAAGACAAGTCAGCTGGGTAGCAAAGAGAATAAAATATACTCCCAACCACATTAATCTCCTTATTATATGCAAATCACCTCACCCTGTTTAATTAGCAAGCTCTGCATTTTTCATTCCAGTTATATTTTTAAAGGCAATAAAGATATTCCATAGTAGAAGGCTGTAGCAGTAAGAAACCTGACTTCATGCCAGTCAACCAGAATTTCACTAGTTTAGGATAGGACCATGTAAATCTATCTTAGGCAGGGCATTGTAAAATAGAAAAGGAACTCATATGAGAAAGGAGACATCTTTCTTTCAACCATTCAAACAAATCACCAGGAAGACAGAATTCTCTCCCTAGAAACTTTGAGACTGAAACTAGATGCTTTTCTGGAAGATGCATTCAATTACTTATGTTCATTTTATTCTAAGATCCAAACACACCTGACCTTTCTGTGCCAGATGTGTCATCTCAGAGACCTTGAGTGTCCAGGTGCTATTCCACAGAGTTCACAAGATATGCACAACGCACATACAGAATAAACAACTTGACAACTGTAAGAATGTTGGTTGGACAAATGTTTGCTTTTGTCTTTGATTGCTTGTTTTGCTGGGCTTTTCTGGGAATGTTTATGTCAAAAAGAAAAAGGGAAAACTGTAGAGAAGAGTCAGTAAGAAGAGCAAGTGGAACTTAGGCACTGCAACAATACGAAAGGCAAGAAGAAATGTCTCAACAGCCAACCAGAAAAGGGAAAGAGTTAAAAACAGTGGATTTCACAAATAACACCCCCCTCCCCCCCCAGTTTAGTTATTTCTGGAGTTGCTACTGTAGGTAGCAGGTCTTCAACTGTCTCAAAACCCACTTGCTTCAGTTAGGAATTTTTAATCATTTTGAAAACAGACAGTGATTGTTCAATCCACACAACTGAGTGCAAGGTTTTGTTGCAGAACACCTAAAGCCATCCACAGGAGCATTTGTTCACTCACTCGTGACAGCCTGCTGCAGACACCCCACCCTGAGCACACTGCCCACACCCTGCCCTGCAGCACCAGCACAGTGGAATGATGTGAGATTGGGCCTTCTCCAGTCACACGGGTACTGCTGGAGCCAAGGAGCACCCTGACCCTGACCCACAGGCAAAAGGCATCTGCAGAAGTGGCTCTTGCTGCCAGATGACCCATACTCCAAGCATCCCTGGCAGTTTGCCACAGTATTGGCATCAATTATGACCCCATGTTAGCTGTTGGTGATTAAGTGAGTGGCCATATGGGTGCCATGCTGCTCATCTTTCCTACTGTCTCCTTAAAGCTGTGGTTTATAAGGTCTTGTCAGATCCCATTACTGTTTGGACCATGCATTAAAATTAAGACACCTGTTGCAAGTCCAGAATTTAAGTTAGCTGTTAACTCAAGGTAAAAATACCAGTAATGGACCAGGAAGCATTTTTCCAGCATAAATCAATCTGAAGCAGTCTATTATTATACAAATAATCTGTTATGTTTCTATGTTAACAGAGTAAAATATGACATAAAAAGCTGTTTGAAACATGCTAGTGGGTGGACTTGCTTTCTTGCCTTTTAAGGGAAGGTAGAATAAAATATGCTGTCTACAAATCATTATTAATTTAAAGCTGCAGAGAGTATCATTTTATGATGTAACTGAATATACCAATTCATAAATCTGAATTAAATTTATTTAGAGCAGTAGCTTTTATTGAATGTATGTTTTGATTTTTAAGTAAGGAGATACACATTACAGTGAGCGATTTGAAAAAAAAAACCAGCTCTTTTAGTGCTTTGCTTTTTCAATAATTCAAACACTAATAGCTAAAATCCAACAATAGAAGTTCAGACAGTGATTCTACTACTCCCTTGGTGGCCTTTAAGACCTTGGTTTCAGTCACTAATCAAGATACTAACAGACTTTTCTCTATTATTAGGAACGATATCAGCTTTCATAATTTCTCTGTAAGAAATGGAACACTTATCCAAGCGAATTTAGTATTAACTGCATGTTTCACTTCAAACGCTCTTTACAGCCAACAGGATTTTCACTATCAACATCTACACAGGTCAACTGTATTACACTACCTGCAGACCAGAAATAAGAATTAGTCTCAAAGGCAATGTAAGAGATTTCCTACAAAATTACCCTATGTTTCCTTTAGATAATACAAATCACCTGGGATGGTTTGTAATAAAATTATGTCTTCCAATTATTCTTCAGCTTCTTTTTGTTTGTCTGAAACTTTCCAAACACAAAGGTTTGAAAACTAAAGAATAATTAAAGCTGCTTCTCTAACAGGGGATGCCCATATTTCTGTTGCGTTGCAACAACCACCAGGCTGACGTCTTGATATGATTTGCAAGAAACATTTGCAAAGCATAAAACACTTGCAAAGCATAGAAAGATGGACCCACTGTCATCACATAAAACCCTAGAAGTTTCATAACAAAAATAAGGATATTTCCTTCCCCACCCCATTATTCAGATATAGGCTCTTTTATCAGATGGCACAAAGAGTTCCCAATAAATGTACTGCGTGATTTAGAGGAAATCTACAAAGAATAACTCAGTCCTAACTGAAGCCTTACATCAACATTTCAATATAAATGGCATATATATCCCCTCTTTTGGACATTAAAGGGTTGATTTCCACCATACATATAATAGTAGCAAGGGAGGAAGGCTGTTCCTGTTACTTTGTGGTACCCATCTGTTCAATACATGCAGTCTACTTCTATCCAGTGATGCTTACTTACTCCTGATATTACCCTAGCCTTTAATGAGATTTTAATACATATGGACCTCCTAGGGTTTTAACTGAAAACATGGTGAAACCTACAGGGAATTATTTAAAAAAATGGGAATGAAAAGTGTTCTGCGGCTACAGTGTTTGAAAACACTGAGATTGCAGTTTGGCTATCTTGATGTGGAGCAAAGAAAATGACTTGCCCAGAGACAATGGTGTCATCCTGAAGAACTCAAGATTGTTTTTTCCTTTCTCCCACCAACATCAACTAGAAGCAATGGAAAAAGATACAGTTGTACACTAAAAAAAAAATCTATATTTTGCAAAAATATTGTGAACTAAGAATTTATTACTTCTAATAGCACAGCACAGATCTGGATCCCTGAAAATTTACTTCAACACAGAGAATTCAAAAAAATCAGTGAAAAAACCAAGGGCTTTCACATTCCAGCACAGTGCATTTTTGGTTCATGGGAAATACATAATGCATTTCTTTGACACTGCATATGTCAGAACTACTTTCAAAGTCAAGATAATACAATAGAAATTTCCATGATACATATATATGGAGAACAAATATTTCAAAATATGTTTAATTTTTTTTTTTTTTAATGGCATTTTCAGTTGGTTAAAAAGATCATTTTCTCAAAGAGATCTCCATTAATATATTTTAGAAGAGACATGAGACTACAGCTACAATTCATTGGTTGCAACCATCAAAGCCTCTCAGAAGCACACACACACACATATATTTGTGTATATACATATACACATATATATCAATTTTACAGTCCAGTTTGCTTTTGTCGGTATATTTCAAGATGTCCAAGGTGCTGGATGATTAATACCCACACATGGAATGTTTTCTTGATCTGAAATCACATGCTTGCAGAGTACTAGAAACCAGTACAAGATACATTTTATTTCCCAGTAGTTCATGGAAGAGATGGACAAAATACACAGGTCAATCATGTTCTCAGAAGTTAATCCAAGCCAATGGGTACACACAACTGCATTCACAGTGTGACCAAAATGGAATCTCTGGAGACTGTCCAAGATGAAAAATGATCCAACCAGCCTTTGCCTACTCTATGCACATTCCTATAGCACCTAATGCTATCAAAAGACCAGCGGCTTCAATGTTCACATAATGTCCTACTGAGGCATCTAAAGACAGGCTAACACTCACAAAATGCATGGCAAGAGAGGAACTGGAGGCTTTGCAGAGAGAGGTGATGCCATTCAATGAATTTAGCTTTAGAGACATTAAGCTAGAGGCAGTAAAAACAAAGTCAGTGTGAGCTACTCTCTGGTGACTGGAAACCTCATACCTCTACAAGCTCTGGGCCTTGATTTACAACAGGTTGTCACGGGCACTGAGCCACATCTCAAAGATGCACACCCTCCTTCAAATCCCTACCCAGAAAACATTCTTCCAAACAAATATCTCAGAGAAAACTTAGGCCATACTCTTCTCATGCTTATGGAACCATGACAACTTCATTTTCCTTTGCTCTTTAACATCGCCAACAAACCTCTTTTCAGTAGTCAACGTTTCATTGCAGACCTTGGGTAGAATGAAAAAGCTTCTTTCAACCACCAGTAAAGAGAACAGGAAGCAACTGAACTGAATACATGTATCTCAGGCTTTCTTTTCACTTTTCTGATTCCTTGGGGTTCACTTTTATATCACCATTTATAAGTTTGGCCCAAAACAGGCACCCAGCTGGAGTTGGTGAGAGGCACACCGACTCCAACACCCACTGACTAAGGAAACTAGCACTTGGGGAGCTCATCCCCCAAATTTGCCATATCACATTAATGATGACACCAGCTTTTGAACCACTCACATAAAATGCCCCAGGATGAAGTCCCAATTTGCAATCCAGACAAGCTGAGCCCCAAAAGACACTAGCAGGTGGCTGGATAGTAATAAACCATGGCTAAGCCACAACTCCTGGTAGAGGCTTCCCTGTATGTTCTGCTGATGTCCTGCTTCAGAGACATGAGAAGGACTGCATGCTCCTCTACCCTTGTTATTTTAGAGTTGCTCTGATGATCATGCCAGGGTCAGAACTGTGACCTAGGGAACTCCTCCAACACCAGTCCTAAAAGCACAGTAGGAGCACAGCTAGTAAATCAATCTGCTTCACAACTGTAAATTGTATCGTTGTCCTGGAAGCTGTGGCCTAAATGAATACACTAATGCTGTGGGAAAACAAAACAACTCAAAACCAAAACTAAACCAAACCAAAATAAAAAAACCAAAAAAAAACACTAGGGGCAAGAGATGATCTACATGCTCAAAATGTCCCTGTCAGGGTATTGTGATGTTCCTGAGGTCTGTTCCCTGTGAAAGGCTGGATTACTATCTGGGTTATCAGCATATAGGCTTTAACATTTGGTCAGCCCTGAAGTGGTCAGGCAGTTAGAACAGATTATCTTTGTAAATCTTTTACAACAGAAAGCTTCTATTCTATTCTCTATGATATTTTACCTGTGATTGATCTCCTTAATGAATAAATACATATTTCTTTGAAATTTAGTAAGCTCTGGACCTCAACAACTTTATCATTCTCTGTTGTTTCAGAGGAGCTAATGATGCCTAAAGAAAGAAACTTTGAAAGCATTTATTTACTTTACAAGTTGCATCATCGTACAATATTCCTGTGGAAAACTGCATAGATCAAAGGTGTTGGATAGCCAAACTGGGATTAGAATTAATACTTCTGCATACAAATAAGATGGTTGGGATCCATGATGCTAAAATTTGGATGAATTTTGTTTTTCATGAACTGAGTATTTATAACATTTTCTAATAAATAGAGATTTCAAACATAAGCAGAACAAAATTGCAATTAAAATTAAAATAAACCAGGATGTTTCTCAGAAAACATGTAAAAACAACTTGGAAACTTCTTGTTGTAGGTGGTTGCATGTATCAAAGAACAGCAGGACATGGCTAGAAAGGAAGAGATTCACAACAGCTATTACACAGAAAGGGATTAACATTGGTTTAGAAAGACACAGTTTGCTGGAGGCAAGGATAGTATTTAGAGGTGGTATCTGTACATAACTGTCCTCATTTCATACTCTTCCCCAGGCATCCAGAAACAGGCAAGGTCACAGAAAGGGTATTCTGTTAAATTCACCTTTTTGATTTGATATGAATGCTCTCTTTTTTAATCAGCATGTATGAACATCCATGCTGATAGAATTCTTCCTTCTATCCACAAATTCTCACGTTTGCCTCATCAAATCCAGCAAAGTCCATGCTGTCCTGTGTGTCCCAAACATCACCACACTTAACACAGGGAACTCCATAAAAAACACATTCTTGCTGAACTGTCAGGTGGAAGAGCATTAAAAGATACATCTTATGAAGAAAGTACTGCTTTAGAGGAAAAACAGTTGCATATAGAAACTCTAAAGAAAGCCTAAAAGGAAAAGGAGAACTTCCTAAAAGTTGTTATTTGTTCAAAAGGAAAACAGCCAGAGCTACTCTAGGCTTTCTTCTCCTTTAGTTCTGGATACTTCAGTAAATTATATGCAAGATAAATACTTGTAGAAGAGTTTTCTTCATTATTATGCAGAATTAGATTAAATGTCTTTCTGATGTAGAAACAGATGCCATTTCCAGGGCTTCTGCTTCCTTTTTTTTTTTTTTCAATACATTTACACATGTGTGCATATGCACCCATCAAGTGATTATGGGAAAACATATATATGCTATCAACTTTTGATAACATTTAGTTTAATTTTAGTGTTGCTTACACAAAACTCAAAATGGTTGTATATGTCCTATTAATTAAGGGAGGAGGAGGCAAAAGAATGAAAATTATGTAGAAAGAAAGCAAAAATTCCATCAAATATAAATACTGGAATAATTTACTCTTATTTACCACTCTAATCAGTAAATATGAAAATAAACCTCACATAGCTCTATCAACATGGCTTTATAACAGGACAACATTTTTGCCTAATTTTTCCCTACTCAGAAAATATAAAGCAGCTGTCAAGAAGAAGATCTTTAAGGAGGCTGAATATTTTTCCATTTGGAGGAAATAAACCTCTCATCCCATGACAGCAAGACCCCATTACAGAACGTGCTAATTGGCTGCACCCTTTGGGAGCTCATCACACTCCACCTTTTATTTCAAGGCTGACACTGCACCTTAGTGTGAGGTTATCACATTAGTCAGTGCCTGTTGTGAAACACCACGTGTGAAACTAGAATGGAAGTGCAAAATGACCAAGATTACTCTGATTTCAGTGTCAGCACAAGGCTCCTGTCATATGCTGCTGAGTGTGTGTGATGTGTCTTTGCCCACCTGACTTACACAAGCTTCATCAAAACTTTCCAGCTTGGACACTGCTGTCACTTCACAAATGGTTGTTGTTATTTCTTTCACGTTAAAAAGTGTCTACTTAGCACAAAACGAATTATCATCTGTTTTTATTAGAATTTTATCAGCTGTAGGAAGGCAAAAAGCCCTGCAACAGATATAATTTTTGTACAGCCTTATCCCTACACATTTAAGTACAGTGAATAACATGGACATAAATACACATTTGAAAGGTATTCCTGCTCTAACAGAGGAAGCTGTCATTTTGAAAGATGTGAAAAAAGATGGTTGAAGAAAATCAGAAAGGCCACAACTTAATTGTCTGTCTACAAACGAAAAGAATAAACAATGATGAACCTTGAGATTCTTCACTGTAACAGATTAATGGGAAAGAACTAGATTATACACACACATCTAAAACCCCCTTAAAGAATGAAAAACCACTGTCCCTACTCCCTCAGTATAAGAAATGCCAGCCAACTCCATGTGTGAAGCCTGAGCATAAGCAGAACAGCATCAGTTCTACATGCACTGAGTCACCCAGCTGGTACAATGAGATGTCTCATTCTTGTTTCATAATATTGTATCAGGAATCACAAACACATGAATTAATTATATACAACCTTTCTGAACAACATCTAATACAGATCACTTTATCAAACACTGAAGCATTCCTTTCTTTGGCTACACAATCTGGCATATGCACACACATTGCTATTTCATCAAACAGACAAAAATAGTTGGGGCAAAATGGTGCTTCTTAATACCTAGGTAATTTACCTAACAGTATAGAAGCTATAACATAGAAAGGAATCAAACCTAACCAAACTCCTAAAATGTGAATTTGCATCTTACATTCTCTCTTAGATAGTTCTACTATCACATCATAAGTCCACAATACTCTTGGTTGCTTCTTCTCAACTCAGAACATTGTAAAAAAACCCAAACTACATAACCCATGTTAGAAACTAAACTAAATTCACACTCATTGTTCCCTATTCCACAGGCTTTTCCACAGGCTTCTGAAATTCCAAAATGTTGAACTCAGGCACAAAAATAAACATTGCTCTGAATCATGTAAAGTAAAATTATATAGTTAATATAATGAAAAAATGTAACATTGACAAAATCTTTTATGATTTAATCTTCTGATTAATAAAGAATTGATTAGCACCCACTGTGATTAACAATGTGGCTACCTCTAATGAACACCTTGTCCAATACGTGCACAATGCCACTGCATAGGTGGCATTTATGAAAAACCCCAGATATCAGAGTATTGACATCAGAAATAGATCTGGCCATAGAAATATTTTAGATTTTTTACTTTTCAAACTACTTTTGCATTCCACAAAGAGGAATTTATAATACTTCAGATATTTTATTGTATTAAGACACAGAGAGGAATATAAATAAATATGTATCTATCAGTTACAGTCTTGGGAACAAGAGGAGAATGAAGTAGCTGAACATATTCTCAGGGCAATGGATATGTCAGGCATTACTATCCCTTAGATCTTGGTTCAGCCCATAGCAACTCAGAGCTTCTGCTTACTAAGCCATAATGATATTTCTAATAATGTTCTCCCTAATTCAGGATTCACTACTTTTAATAAGTATCTAATTCTTGGAAAAAAAAAAACAAAAAACCCAAAACATCTGCATTTAAAATCCCACTTCAGAGTGCCTATGTGCTTACATTTCTGCAAAATATCTTTATGTCTTAACAGCATGTATAGCTTCTATTGTGCTACTTCATTTATCACCTTTTTTTATTTTTTACATAAACTTTTTTTAACAATCAAAATTTTATCACTTTCATGAGTTTAGGGTATTTTATCTACTCTTGCTTTGTATTCTAAGCATTTCACCTAATACTTCCTTCTTTTTTCATTATCCTTCTACAAATTCAAAAAAGTTATTTTCAGGATTAGAGTTATTTTGGAGATTATTCTAAGTGATTACATCAATGCACATTCCCTTTCTCAGAATACTGATTATTTGCTAGACTTGACTGCAAGCCTGTAACAACATTTGATCTTTCATGATCTCATAAAATTTATTCTGCTTTTTGCATATAGCTTCTATTTAAAAGCATTAGTAAATATATTTGTAAATCCCAGATCATCCATTTTTGTATTTAAGAATGCTATTTCTTTCATTGAATGTTTCTTTTTCTCCCAAGTGAACCTGGAAACATAAAAGTTGAAAAAAAAAATAAGAAGAAAAGAGTTTTACTAAATAGGTCTCTAAAAGGAATGAATAAATAGATTGAATTAATTAGAAGATTTTTATATCTTCTAAAGAGCTTCTTCTTTGGAGTAAACAGGAGTTTTGTCTATAAATCTGTATTTTTTCATTTATTAAGTTGCAATGTCAAAGAATCATACGTGGGGAAAAGGCAGAAATTAGTAACAGTTCTGATGTATTTCATTTCTGAAAGAAAAAGAAACTCAAACACCAACAAGATTTCTACTATAGAAAAAATATTAGCCATATTAAGAAGAAACACTTTGTGAACACGTTTTGACAGTAAATTAGGGACTAATGAGATTGTAATTAGCAACAGTCAAAGACTGTTGGAGCAACAGTACAGATTTCTGAAGTTATTAGTGTACTACTTAATTAGTGGCTTCTATGAACCATAAAAAATGTTGATACTTAATCTACACATTTAAGAATTTAAAGGACAAGTCTAAGTGAATCTGCTGATTTGTTTACAGCATTACTTATTCACAAAAGAATTTTGTACAAGTGTAGTGAGGAAACATAAAAAACCCAGATGCGTTTAACTGATGTTTCATGCCTATTATACAGCCTTGAAAAAAAAAATATATATAAATCCAAGATTTAAAAAACTTACCAGCTGAAGCAAAATGTATAATGAAATATACAAAGGAATAGAATACTATGGCAGAAAGCAGTCACTGTAACATTCCTTATGATAAAAATACTATGGATCTAGAATAATCCTTTTCTATGGAACATATCTACTTATTGGCATTAATGAATGATTTGGGAACTTTGTGTAATGGTGTAATGCTTACACTGCTACGGTTTTTAGAGGGATTGTTCAGAAGGCACAGAAAGGAAAAAGAGCCTTTACAGGCTGCTTTGAAGGCAAGGAGGATGAGCTCCTCACATCTGCCATATGAGCAGTAGGAGAGGATTGTGGTTACACTGCAGCACCAACTGGTTTAGATTTTAGGGGTGGGAAAAAAAAGCTTGCAAAAAGGGTAATGAAGTACTGAAATAATTTAGTACATGATATCACAGGATTCCTAACTCTGGAATTCCTGAAAAACAAGTGAAGATAAACACCCTTCAGGTTGCCCATGGTCAAATTAGAGGACCAACTCACTCTCAACATGATGATTCTGCATTTATGCAGTATAAAATTTCTGTGTAACATGTAATTCCTGTCACCATGTGATTCAATGGGTTTAAGCATAACTCCTCAAGGGAGCAATACTGGGAAGGCAGGTAGCTGTGGCAATACTGATACAAACATGGGGATCAAGGAAGGGATCAGAAACGTGCAGTTGGGACAGCAGTGGATGAGTTTACCAGGGAACGGAGCTTAAATCATTCTGAGAAATCAATGAGGAAATGCAAAAAGCACTGGGAAAGAGCAAGTGAGAGGGGCCAAAAGCAAGAGGTGCTGCTCAGCACAGCTGTGATGGATGATGCTAAAGCTGTTGAGCAGATGAAAACACAGAAGAACGGAGAAGAGGGAACGTGACAGAGAACTGCCTTGTGACAAATGTGCTGCATTGAATCAGCCTCTTCAGTACTCTTTAATGCCTACCATCATTTTCCCTTCAGAAAGGGCTCTCTCATTTGATAAGCTGGGCTGTGATATTCTGATGTGCAGAAGGGGAAGAAGGCAGGTACACAGCAGAGCAGAAAGTGCAGGTATATTTGTCAAGGGACTTCTTTGTGGTGCTATGGCTTAGCCTATATGGAAGATGCAAGCAGAGGCAAACATGAGTTACTTGGGAAAAGAGCTGCTGATCAACATACTGAGATTCTTCTTGTCTGAGTGGGTAGGGTGGCACTCAGCAAAGCAGTGACAAAAATATGCAGTGGGGAGCACAATTTGTGTTTCAAAACAGTTATAGAAGCTGTGAGTCTCTCAAAAGAGGCTCTATAGAACATGACAATCCGCTCAAAATTCACAAAATATGAAACCTGATGCATTTATACATTTAAATGACAATTTGTTGCTTCTACTTAAGGTAGGCACAGCTTTGCTTGACGTCCAAAAGAATTCTTTTTTCCATTGGTAACAAGAGGGTAAGAGATGAAAACAAGCTTATTTGCGTCAACATTTTAACTGTCTTTTGCCTCATTTCTTTTGCAATTGATACAGTTATTTCTGAAACACAAGAAACCCTGCCCACAGAAGGGTGCAATGGCCTCCTAGCTCAGATGCTGTTAGGGATCAGCAGACTGCACGGGCAATGTGAAGCGTACCAAAAACAGGCAAACAAACAAGAATGGCCCAAAGGAAAAAACATGTCTCTCCTGGATAATTTGCAATTACAGTCATATCTTCTATAGGTATGTACATGCAAGCCAGAGAGATAATCAAATTTATTTTTTTTTTACAGAACAGTTTGAACAGCACTGCAATACAGATACAATTTTCTGCCTTCGGACTTTTGTGACAATGACCTTCTAAAATAGGAATGAAGAAATTCCAGCAAATAAGAACCTCTGCTGCTTTAGGTAAACACTTCATGTATTCCCTTAAAAAAATGCCTTTCATTTGTTCTAAAAGATTTCTGAAATTTACAATGTTTTCTTAAAAAAATTAGGCCTTTTATCTTAACTGCTTCTACTGGTATGAAAACTGGAAACCTGTTTCCAAGACTTCCTCTCCATTACTTTTTCTTACCATATACATATATAAATAAATAAATATAAGTAAATATATAAAAATAAATATAAAATATATTGATTATATTTATAAATAATATACAATAAATACAAATATATAAATATATAATTTTATATAAAAATATATATATTTATATATTTGTATGTATTTTCCACCTTGAATCTATCTGTTCATACACTATTAACTGTTTCTTTTCTCACAAATTGGTCTGATCTTTTTCTTTTTAAATGTGTTCAAGGATAACATGAAACACATTTTCTTTAAAGTTTCATTTTGTGATTGAGCAAAGCAGCCTCATTGAAGCTCTTTCTGCAAGAGCAGAACATCTTGATGCTCACGAGTACGTGTTTTACGCACCAGTCTTAGACATTGAACGGTTTCTCTTGGCTTGCTTCATGAAAAAAAAAAAAGCCTGATTAACACAACAACATTGCTACAAAAAATAGAAACATTTTGACCACCAGTTTAATTTCACATGTTCAGTGGCTATATGGAACCTTCAAGCCAGATTCCTAACATTTTGTTCCTCTAACCATGGTCCTGAGTTTGGAAGCAATGAGACAAAATTCCAGCTACATAATATATTCAGAAAACGTGTAGGAATTGTTTTTGTATCTGAATTTTTTACTAAACTTTAATTTTTTCTTTCTTTGAATAGCCAAAACCTCAAGCATTATTCTTTTGCATCTGTAACAGTTAATTATATTAACTATTTTTTCATTTTTCCTCTGAACATCAGAATACTGATGGCGAAATCAATCTAAATATCAGATGTATTACCTGATTAGATGTTAAAATGTCATAGCTGTGCTATATAAGTTTTTAAGAGCTTCATGAGTTACTCATTTTGTATTGGAATAAAAATGTGAATCACTAGACAGGCCATCATTTTTTCAAATATTACAGTGACCTACTCATTCAGTTCAAAACCAGATACAATGTCAGTCATACCACAATATCATCTGAAACTGAATTATATCATCAGAAGTCTGAATAAAGGAAAAGTTATGTGCAAACCTGCTTCTTTACACATAGCATTCTTTTCTGGCATTTCTATCCTCATTAAATATTGTTGCTTGCACTTACTGCTAGCTTTTTGGTATCTCAGTTTGTATCTTTGAGAAAAATATTCTGATTCATGTGACAATCAAAATGCAGACCTTCGATGGTTTACAAGCACTACCAAAAAGGTGGAAAACTATGCCTGTATCATAGTTAAAAACGCTGAATTTGGGAGCAAAGAAGGATAAACAAGGGAGTGAGTCATATATCAGGTAACAGTGTTTGTGCAGCTTTCACATAAACAGTAGTGCTGTGATCCGTCTTGAGCTGTGCATGGGTCAGCCTTATGTTCAGAAAGCATATATGCATTTTCTCTAACCAAAGAAAAATCTCAACATCAGCACTCACGTTTTTTTTATATTAAACAATGTTTCAGAGCTCTAGGACAGCACAAGAATCTGCACAAGAGGCCATGTTGAATGCATGCAATCTAGAAAGACTTCTATTACCAAAAAATACACTCCAGAAGATGACTGTTACATTTTAATTTGACAATCTGACTCTATCCCAAAGGCTATGCTCACTGCACTTACAACACAAGTCCAATCAAATCTGTACCAAGCTAAAAAGTAATCACCTTCTGTGAAGACCATTAGCAGATTAAGCCTCGGATAAAAAAGAAAAAAAAAAAGTTACATGCATTTATCAAAGGGCAGAAAACCAATAGCTTGTACATAAGCCATCTTTCCAATTGTATTTAGGTAAGTGATTAGTCTTCCTCTTATCACTATCATTTGACTATTTGACTTCATTGTAGCCATACTGTGACCCAAATACAGTAGATATATCAACAACCAGATCAAGTCTGATTCCAGCTGCAGGCTTTTTATGTCTACTCATACATTAGGGATGGTAGTTCTCTTGGTTTTGCTTACAAATGACTTTATTGAAATTAAATGCATCTATGAGAAAGGAAAAGAAATTCCAGAAATCATTTTGTTCTACCAGCCTTAACAATCAAAAGGAAAACAGATTGTGTGAGTGAACACACATAGTAAGGATTCAAATACATATAGTTAGCATAATTTCAAAGGCTGCAGCATTACTTCAGGAATGTGTTAGGAAAAAAAACCTGTTACTTATAACTTGAGAAGAAATTTGGATATTCTGGAATAAGCAAAACTTGCAGGGCAAATTAAGGGCATGAATACTGTGAGGTTTCCCTGAAGATTTCCGCTGTCATTTTGTTCAAGAGAAGCAATGAGGATTTTCCAAATGAAGTAGGCAGTGATTCAGCGCCTAAACCTCTTGATCCTGTGAACTCTTTGAAACATGAAGCCATCTGCCACAGAAACTTTTTTTCCACCACTTGCAGTATGCACCCATTGCTAACCATGTCCTTTGATTTACATTACGCTGTCAGTTTTTCCTACCATTACTATGAAAATCAGAAAAATACAGTTCTTGATTAATCGGCTTGAAATCATGAAGTAAGATAACATCCTTCTCACTCTAACTGTATTTTTACAGTTGCCTTATATTCCTTGGAGGCCTTCTTTCACCTCTAGTGCATATGGTAAACTTTCATTTATTTTATTCTTCACAGGACCCTCATTTTTCTCCAGTGAATTTGTTGATCAGAGAAATTTTTCACCTATGTTCCTTTTTGGCATAAAGTTTTTGGCCTCCTTTTTTTAATGATTGCTCCAGAGGCAACAATAACACATTTATGCTTTCTTCTAGGGCACGTATTCTTAATGACTTCCACCTCTCTGAGTCTTGCAAAATAAGTATTCTTTAACATTTTCACTGGTAAGACTTAGGACCTTGCTCATGTCATGCTGATTGACTTTGGCTGCTACAGGACAATAACAGTCAGATAGAACAGTATTAATTTCTACACTTTTTCTAGACTCTGTAGACTCTTTTTGTAGTCTAGTTGATATGGATGATGGGGTTGGAGTCCATTTTATGGGTTTGTACTATTTTTCAGAGTGCTGAGGTTATGAACTCTTAAATGCTTTCCGCCTATTCGTATCTTCAGCTTTCATTAAGGATCTGGCTGTGTCCCACTCTCTGAATGTATGTCATAGACTTACAGGGATGGTGAAGTCTATCACATAAACTATGTATTTGTTTTGTATTGTCATTACATCTGTAATGACATCTGGCATCTAAGCTAGGCTGTTTGGACAGCCTTTTAGTATGTGGAAAAAATGGAAATTATGCCATCAGACCAGTTTACTCAGGAGCTGTAGCCAGTGTCAAGCCCTTCACCCTGCCGAGTAGTTCAGACACAGCTACATTTCTGCCAGGAGTATTCTTGTCTCATGATTCAGATCTCCAGTTTAGGTAACAGCTGAAGCACATACACATGCCCACATGCAGCTATAATTAATACCTAACACTGCAGATACAGAAATTCAAAGAAACATGTCAACACTTAACACTTGCCTTTGTCTCTGATCCATTATTTCTCTAAAGCACTTTCCACAATGAGCTCAGGATCCCCAGTTGCTCTCCTTGGTTAGTTATTGGAGCCACCCCACATCAAAAGGTGAAGCACTCTTCCCTTGGTGTATTAAAGTATCTGTCTGATTCTCCTCAGAGCCTACTGTACTCCTTCACTGACCTGAGTGCTTGCTCCTCTCACAATTCCTTCTTAAAATATCAGACCTTTGATACTTTCATCCTATTTTCCAGATTATACAATTGCAGTTCACTATGGAAAAGTCAGGATAAACAGGCTTTGGAATGCAGCTGTGTCACAAATGACACCTGGATGGATAAACTACTAGTATCTGACAGATACATGACAACACTTTTGTTAATTCATGTCAGGCTTTCTAGACATTAAAACTTTCAGTCCAAAAGCAAGACATAGCACGTATTACAAATCATTTACTTCAAATATTTAACAGAAAGAACAATCAGTAAATCCAATGTAAGGAAAAGTTCCAAGCCCTCAGAAAAGCAGCTTGGTTATAAGACATAAATAAGATCAGAAATTAAATTAAGAAAACTAAAGAAAACCGTCCACAAAATAAACAAAAAAATCCTACCCCAAACCTATGGTTCAGGTTGAATGTTCAAGAAGATCGAAAAATCTCAAATTCAGCAGTGGGCTGATGCAGCAAATAGCCATTACATCATCCAAGTCACATATAAACATATGAGGTCTGAAGCTGGCTTCTGGAACTATCAATAACAAAGAGCTGGCTGTAGCAAAGGCTGAGGACCACTTTTTTCATTGTAAGCATCCTAAGGGCACATATGTCCCAAAATCACCCAGCAACCAAAAAAGATTCTTTCTATTCTTGGGGTATATCCTTCACGGTATGAAACACATCTCCCGGCTCTCTGCTGCACAGACATTCTCATTTACTTTGTGTAGAGCCAGAATTATTGTTTACTGTTGCTCAAAGTTCTTATTCTTAACATTAAGAAGATATTTAGATTGAAAGTTCATGGTAATCATGTAGATGAACACATCAGTGTTTAACTGATACTTCAATACTCACTATCAGTACAGAGAACTTCATTAATAAGTACAGAGAACAACATTGCTAGTATTCAAATGTGGCTTATAATTTGGGATCACATTCCATGTGTATGCAGTTCTTAAGGAAAAGGTTACACAGTCTCATTGTTACTCTCTGCATTTCACTAAAATACTGAGATAAGAATTCAACTTAGTCTAAGATGAACAGCTGACAGTAAATAAAATTCTTGCCCAAACATCACCAAAGTGTTTCCTGTGTCCTCAAAAGACATCAGTTGTTTTTATGAGATATTCTAACCTAAATGATCACACTTAGGTTGGTTAGATGGAAAAAACAAATGTAGCTATGGAAAAACAAATGATAGGCAGAGAGGCATGTTCACTTATATCTTTATTTATATCCCATACATATGCAGCACTTCTAGGCTGCCTGATCAGACAATACTGCCACCCACAAAGTCACCAAATGTTTGACAAAAAAGAGCTTTTTGAACCAGCATATACATGTAGCTCTGAGACCAGGGATGAATATGTGAAACACATGCCTTCATAATTATTGTTTTAATTATTACTTTTCTATCACAGCTTCAGTTATGAAATCATTCACAACTTAACCAGGATACCACTTGGATTCATTCCAAGTTAAAACTGGATGACAGAGGTCAAAATTATAAAAACTGAAGGTTAAAACAGAAGCAACAGAAACTGTCATTAATGGAAAAACATAATATATATACACTTTTTGGACAACAAATAGTAGATAACTCTTTCCATCCTACACCTCACCTGCCAGTAAATCTTGCAAACCTCCAATAAATAGTTGCTCTCAAATATGGAGTTCTTTCTCCTCTCACGTTCCTACAAATATTAGATGACCTAAGGTCAATTAGGCATGTTAGTCAGTATTGGGCCAAAGTCCAATTTATAGTACAATATATCATAATTTTTCAGTGTCAAAAAAGTCAGTACTGTTATTTGATTAGCCGAATCCATTCCAATCTGAAAATGCCTCTGGCTTCAATAGTCTGACAAGATTGTCATCTCACTGAACTCTAAACAATACAAGCAACGACCCCTGAAAGAAAAGGCAGTTTAAGTTGTGTGTGTGATTTAAGGGAGAACAAAACGAGGCATGTAGCATATATATTTACAATTAAAATTACCAGACTATCTTTGCATGCATGTAAACAAACACCAAAGGTTCCAGACCGTAGGTATCAAAAATATAAGTCTCTTAGCAGGAATGTATTTGTGATACATTATGCTGCAACACATCATTTATTTCACAGCAAGGAATCTGTTTCAGTGAATTTCATGTATGCAGCTCTATTAAAATTCAAGTTTCGAACCATTCCTAGGGCACACCAGAAAGGAGGTGTACAGGCTTCAGCTCTCAGTGTAAGGTACTGCAGAGGACACAAAGGTAGATTCAGACACAAAGGTACCTTCAGAAATGGGCTCACCACTACCACACACCCTTGTCTTGCCTTCCAAGACTATTTGCTTATCTTTTTGTAGCCTTCCCTCCTCTGGGAATGCAAAGGAAGGCAAACTTACCTAAAGTGACCTAACTTATGTCTAAACAATAGCCACATAAATCAGCTTTTCCACCAGTAGGATCAAATCAAGTTTGTTTAGGATGCTGATAAATAGCAATGTTAATCATACTGAAATCAAATAGGAGCAGATTTGGCACATGTTATTCCATTGTTTGTCTGAAACTCAGATACCTCATTCAAAGCATCTCACATAAAAGTCTGATCTAGCACTGTAGTTCAGTTTTCAAATATTTCGGTCTTTAGCCAAAATAGTGAGGGAGAAAGGCTGAATTTACTTTCTTGGAGAAAATATGGTGATGAGGCACTCTCTCAGATACATGGCATTTCACAACAATTGCAAGTTATACAAATTGCAAGTTATACACTGGAAGGACTGGTAAGCATTTGTCAGCCTACAGCAATTCCCAATAATCTGATCCATGCATATTTGAGTAACTTTTGGAATCATGCCAGACTGACATATACATTTAAAGGAGGCCAAAACTGATATGTTAAATAGCACCATGATTACTTTTTATCTTCTTTATTTGGGATAGATGCAGAATCAGCCCAGCTGCAAGCCAAGCATGACTTTTAAGTCACTGACCAGAAAAAGAACATGCTAGAGTTTGCTCTTTCTTTTCAACTTGAAAGAGCTTTAAGCTTCTATCCCAAACATTATCAATAGCAACTAGAAAAAAAAAAAAATCATCAATTATTTTTTTTCAGCTAGCTCAAAATAGTAACAGTCACACAGTCATAATTTTTCCTGAAGCATTAGGGGAATATTATTAGATTTTATAACAGTGGCCTAACATTTCAAGTCAACAGTATCCCCTTTGTCAAAAAACACAGTTTTAAACATGCATGCATGTGGTGGCTGCACAGAATGGATGGAATGGAAAAGATGATTCTCTAATTGAGACGGGACAATATGGACCATCATCTTCCTAAAAAACAGCACTAACTCTAGCATATACAGTGAGGTTTATGCCCATTGTCCTCTAAGGGAAAAGGTTGTTTGAAATCAGTGTCAAAGTGTGTAGAGAAGTCTAGTCTTTTCACTTTTTAAAAGACATATGTATATTGCATTGCATTTTTTAATCAAAGCTACAGCAGATTGTTTCACTCTTCCCCTATATATAAAAACAACCATCCTCTGTCTTTTATTCACGTTGTGTTGCAAAATACGGCTGTTTTGGTGCTGGGAGATTGGAAGGTGAAATGGAGGTCACCCAGTTCCCTGAGGTCAGCCAGCACTAATAACACCAGCCTCTGGAGAACACCAGCAGCGTCCCGCTTCTCTCAAGGTCAAGCAACTGCTGTAATCATTCAATGAGAGACTAATGAGACAATTCACAAGTCTTTTTTCTTCAGGGGTAAAGGACACACATCCATACTGTTCCAATGGTTTTAAAATCTTGTGAACAAACTTTTGTTCACGGAAAGATTTAAAAATATGGAAAATATGCACAGTAACTTCAGTAACAGCCACTTGGAAGCAGTATTTTTTGGTTTTCAATAGAGATCAACTGAAAATTAATAAGTACAGATAACGTGTACAGAAACCCGCATACTTGGGCCTTAATTCAATGTGAGAGAGTAAAATAGAAAATCAATTAAATGTGTTAATTAATTTATTAAAACTATGCATTTGTTCCTGCCTTATCCAGAATCTCGGTTACCTGCATACATGCAAACCCTGGCCCTGCACACCACATAGCCCCTCCATCCTCATCACTCCTGCAGATCCACTTGTGGCGGCCTCTTCCTTCTTTTCACAAATCTCAATGCATCATCCAGACCTAAACTGGAGGCTCCCTTAATCCTCCCAACAGATTTTACCTTCTCATCCCGTATTTGTCTCCTTATGCACATTATATTCAGATACAGACTTGTTTTTCCAAACATCCATGCACAGGCAACTAAAAAAACCAAAAATGGGATGTGTCCATGAAGGAAATAGGCAAACTTTGGGCATCAGTAAATCCTGCACCCTCTCCTAAGCCATTGAGGGTAATGTAATCCACTTCACTACATGTGGGATCAATCAAACCCAACTCTCTGTACAAAGGTATTATCTTTAATAATACTTTGTAAAAGTTTACAAAACTCTGAAAAATGCCCAAGTTATTATCAGTAACACATGATATAGAAGTTTGTGCAACTAAATTTAGAAAAGCTAAAAAAACCCAAAAGCTATCTTCCTGCCCATTTGATAAAGTTACCAAACGATTTATTTTGTAAGTGATATTTTGCCTTTGTTTTACAGTACAGTATCTCTAGTATGACCACTGCTGAATATAATGTTGGACAATTATTAAAAACCCCACACTTTTGCACAGAAGCTTAGAAATAAGAATATTTCCAAATTACTTTGCTATATTTTAGTTTAATGTACCTACATATCAAAATGGAATGTACCATGCTGTTACACAAAAATATCCTACAATGCCAGAATCTGGAAATATTACTCTGAAGCAATGCTACAGGAATCCTGAGCAGGCACAGACTTGTTTGCTGTATGAACTGCAATAAAACCCCCAAGTTTCATTACATCCTTTCATGACAGAAGTGTCACAAATCACCAGGAGTTATAAGCAGCAGTATGTCAAAACAAGATGCCAGTGTTATAGCAAGACAACTTTCAAATTTGGAGCAAAACTGTTAAATTTTCTTTCTCTCTTGCAAAGTATTTTGCTTCTTATTTCACCAGTTTACTTGAAGCTTATGGAGAGACTTTTGAGCATCTCTGTCAGAAGGCTATGACTTTACATTTCTGCTCTGTAGAAATGTATTGCAGGGTGGAATGAATTATTCCAGCCAATATATGATTACTTGCTCTTGTGACAGTGCAACTTTGCAAAGAAGAGATTATCTTTCATGTTTTATTTTCCACAGTAGACAGCAATTCACATTTTTACACTTTCACTCTTTCCAGTGTAATGCACTTGTTTAGAGCAGCAAAGAAAGCTCATGTCAATATGTTTAAATATACCCAAGATCTGCCCATAAAGTGTTTTTACTCTTCTGTCCCAGACACATCTTATGAAATTTCTTGTAATGATGGACATAACAACAGTAGTTTGGATGCTTTCCAAAAAAAATGGTCAGCACAACAGATAAAACTATAGGCCAAGTTTGTGTGTTTTAAAGGTAACTCTAAAATGACCAAACAGTGTTAAATGTGGATAGAATTAAGTAAATATACATGTATTAAAAAAAGGGGAGGATTTAAGAGCTGTCTCCACAATATTAATGATTTTTCAAAAGGAAATATTACTAGTAACATTGTTCTACATTATGTCCACATAACCAGAAAGCACAAATCCTCTCTGAGACAATACATGCCACAAGGGGACAACATGTTATCTACAGCTGGAGTTCCTATCAGATGCTCAATTAACATGTTAAAAACATGGCTTTTTCAATGGTGTGCATCCACATTAGGATATCTAATTCTGGCCCCCCCATGACCATTCTCTCCAGGGCAAGGCAATGGGCCAGATTTTCTGCTACTTAAACTCAGCCCATTAGAACTTTCTTGAAGTTAAGGTGATACACACCATTAGCATGTGACCTGCATATTTGCTGAGTTAAATTGCCATTTGTCCGTGTTTGGTTGTATAAGGAGAAGAAAAAAACAAATTAGTGGTATGGTATGTTGGTATTTTGGGGTTTGAAAGTGGGGGCAGGAAGGTGTTGTATATGAGGAACAATTATTTCATTGCTTGGAAATAATTGAAATATTTTTATTTTTTTTAACCTTTGGAATGGAAAGTAGGTGAGAAAAAATGATAACTGTACATGCACACACACATATATTTATGTAACTATATACCAGAGCAGCCTTACACTACAGAAATAACCATCTTCTTAAGAATTAACTAAAATCCTCAAAATATATACTTTCTTCTTACAGAAGTTGAAAAAACTTCTCATCAACATATTGTATTATTAAAATTGGGCAATATAGCTACAGAAAGCAATACAATAAAATTAAAATATTTGGGCACTATTAGGCCAGAAGACTAGGTAAGAACTTGCTTTTCATCTCACCATCACTAGCAGTTTACCAATGCTGGGATATCAAGCAAAATGAAAAAACACTGAAGCAAAACAAATGAATAATTGTCAGTACTAGAAACAGTCACCATGGGAAAAAGAGCACTTAACATACATTAATTTTATTATTTTCAATAATGCAAAGTCGATGTTTAACTATAAAGCTTGAGTTATAGCTCCTGTAAATGTCTGATTAAAAACAATTCATTGTCAGATTCACTGATAATTTGCTAATAAATTACATCCTTCCACATATTTTTGAAATTCTTTCATAGTTAGGTGAACTAGACAAAATGAAAATTTACATTTCAAGCCCAAATACTCCAGAGAATAATCTCTACCAGATGGCTGAAAGATGGAGCTATTTCTATTTTACTGCTGGCTTTTGATCAAGATTACCCATCCAGTTTTGAAAACTTGTTTCTGTTTCTCTGTACTTGGAACTAAAATAATATTTACACTCACAGTGAACATTTCACAGTTGCTTCTCAGTCTAAACCATCTCTGCTTATCAAAACCTTGTATAATTGTGACTCAGACATCAAGCTGCAACTGTAAACATGCTAATCCAAAATTAAAGGTTCATTACTCATATAATGGAAGACAACTTGAAGCACTTCATAATGACACAGATTTTCCCTTTTGACTACTTTTGATCTTCAATCTATTTTGGCCTGAGGTCAGCTGGCAAACAGATACCATAGATTGATTTCTGTGTATGTGTGTTAATGATTCCCCTTTCCATCCTTTGGCTCCAAATTGTCCTAAATTGGCATTGACTATGATGATATTCAGAAAATAGACTTCACAGAATTGTCCCAGTGCTGGTTATAAATAAAATTTAAGGTTCAAAAGGAAAGAGTTCTTAATACTCCAAGGGATTACTGAAATTGATCCTAGTACTATTTAAATATGCATAGTTTAGCTGGGTTCATCACCTTTCATTCACTGCATTCCCCTTTTGTAAGCATAGAGAAACTTACTGTTTTAGCAAATCCAGATTTTTCTATAT
The DNA here is from genome assembly GCF_001522545.3 of Parus major. Classification (NCBI taxonomy): domain Eukaryota; kingdom Metazoa; phylum Chordata; class Aves; order Passeriformes; family Paridae; genus Parus; species Parus major. Next base: position 26,867,420 of record NC_031769.1, read on the forward strand.
ATACCAGATTCTATTTCCCTTTCAAAACTAAACAAAATTCACTCTGAAAGATACCAGCCTAGGAAATTGGAGCCTGAAAAAGCTGACCCCTTTCTCTCTTAGGATCAGGCAGTATCACACAATCAGAATTTTTATTCATGAAGCACATGAGATGCTTAAATGACTCCTTAACTTCTGAAAACGTTTTTTTCCTCTTGCAATGATAACCCAAATATCACCAATACAGAAATGACAATTCTCTAGCAATTAGTGTGACAGAAAGTCTGTAAGGAAGTGCATATATAGAGTTGGCCAGAATAAAGTTTACTCTTTCCAAAAGTCATGAAGAGTTTACTCTACAGAACTACTGAGTAATACCAGCACAAGCATGTGGTCCATGCCCAGATACCATAAATCTACATGAACCAAATTACAATCCCTGCGTGAAGCCTTCCCTAAAGCAAACAACTGCTGGGCTTCACCACAAGTAGTACAGGTGCCTGGCTGCTGGAAGGCAGAGAGCTGTGCCTCTTTTCAGTACTGCTTTTGCAGCACTGGAAATTAAAAAAATGGACTACGTGACTGTCCAGATGAATAAGCAGCAAAACGTGTGCTCCTCTTACACCAGCGGGCAATTCCTTCATGTTACAGCAACCTGGTCTGTGCTTGGAGATTTCTGAGGAAGACAGGTTTGATAGGAAACTACTCATCTGAATATAAAACTTCTTAACCAGCCAACTCCTACATTTTCTTCTAGAAGCCAATTCTGTATTGTAAGTGAAATAGCAAACAAATTGAACAGAATACTTAAATAGTTGTGATTTAAATCTTAGGTTTCCCTTCAGACTTAATCAGCTATCTTTTCTCATTTTGTATTGGAGGACACAATCTTCAGTCTCCCTATATGTATCATAACATATTTAGGCATTCTAATTTCCAGATTCAATCAGCTCAGGCATATTTACATATTTATTAGGAGAAAGGTTAATACAAATCATTCTGTTTGGATTCTATTGCAAGCTTTATGGGTAGGAGCAATCTAAGTCAAGTGCAGCCATTGCTAAATCACTAATAACCTCCTGAAAGCATGATTTTTACTATTCCAGTTTCATATGCTGAAATAATTACAATGATAAAATGAAATGGAACTTTATAAATGGGCTTATTATTCGGATTTACAAATGAATAGAAAACCTTTGAAATCATTGTTATCTAGATTGTAACAATAAAGGATTTTTACTATCATTACTCAATATCTGAGGAACTTCATTCTTTTCTTGAATATAAACCCTGCTCATTCATTTTCATGGACTTGTCAAGAAAACAGAATTATGAAACTGTCACTCAAATTAAATGAACTTACTATATTACTGTCTACAATAAAAGTAAATGCTTACCTAGGAAGCTTTTCCTTTTGTAAAGAGACAATATGAGACCTGCATGATATTCAAAATATTATTGGAATGATAAGAGAAGGAATAAAGCATAAAAATATTAATATTCCTTTTAAAAGGTGTATACAAGAGAAATATTGCCCTAATATTCAAATTCAGTTAAGTGCTGAGTGCTACACATAGATGCAATATATTGTAGAACTGGCTGAACATTCCAAAAACATTCACAGATTTCCAAAACAAGATGTGCTCTATACAAAGTACAGCCCCACATGTATGGGCTGTGTATGTCACAACTTTGAAATGCACTCATTTAAATACATTATCAGCAGCAAAAGCAAGATCAAAGAGCTGGGTGGGTTGGATGTGGGCTGGGTAGTGAAGGATGATATGGCAACGACTGACACGGTTCAACAAAACTTCATTCCTCACAGACTGCAACAGCAAGGTTTGGGAAGTGTGACAGCCCAAACTGGAGAGTAAAAAGCAAGAAACTGCTTAAAGAAACTGGACATATGAAAGCCCACAGAATTAGAGATTATTTAGGTGTGGGTGATGAACACAGGCTGCTGAGCCTTCAAGGCCATGTCTCTGATTAAAAAAACCTGGAGGAGGATAATGGGAGAAGTGATAACAGCTGGACAGATCCAGGGACCCAGAGGCCTGGCCAGCCCCAGCACAGCCACAGCCAAGGTCATGAAGCACATTTTCTGAGAAATTACTCACAACAACAGTAAGGATAATAAGGCAGTATCATGAATATTCAAAATAGATTTACCAAGGGAAGATCATTCCTGTGCATGAGGAGAAAACAATAGTGCAATACAGCTTGAGTTCAGGAAGACTTATCATGACTCCAAGAAGACTTTTTATGTTGACTCCTGCAGTACCCTCATTAACAAGGTGAGAACTGGACAGACTTCTAGAGGGTTTGAAAACTGTCTGGACTGCTGAGCTCAAAGTCTGGAAAACAGTAGCTCAAGCTTTAGCTGATGTTCACTATGAGGCACAGTAGCCCAGGGGTTGATGCTGGAGTTCATACTATTCATACTGCACTCTATTTGCCATATATTAAGTGAAAAAGACTGCCTGACACACTGAATTGCAGTGAATTGCACCCTTTCTAATTTACCCAAGTGTACTTAAGTGAGTAACAAAGTTTCTTGGTTTTTCTAAAATGAATTTAATACAAGCAAAGTACTGTTTGTGTTCATGCTTGGAAAATAGATGTGCTAATGTTTACATCTGATACTACAGAAATTACAAGATTAGTTTCCCTACCTCAAACTAGCAACTCAGAACCACTTAGTAATTTCTAATAAAGTTTCCAGCCAATAAAACTTGTTTTCTGGAGCTGTCCTTGGTTTACATATGATTTGAAGTCAACTAAAAAAGACATCTTTCTAGTGAGTTAATTGCTTTATTAGAAAACCTGGTTCTTTCCCTTTCTAAAGAAGCTAAAATCAGATCTGTAATAAAAACAGCCTTCCCTTGTGGTTGTTAACCACATTTGAGTTCCCCATTGGAAAGAAAGAAAATGATTGTAAGTCTATGAACTGTGGTGGCATCCTTTTGTAATCACAGATGAACAGTCACACACTGAAACCAGACCAACTGGAGAAGTAACATATTCCCCAGTAAGCACAAGTAGGTGTTTCATGTATTCTACATAGTAGGCACCCAACAACTTACTAAAAATGACAAGAAACCTCTCAGAAACTGAAGAAATCTACTGTGATCACAGAATTCCTCATTTCAGTCCTGTTTATGCTACTTTTATACAGGGTGGAACCGAGGCTCCCAAGCAAGCAGTGTCAATGTAGCACAGAAATCCATGTTTTCAAGGACTAGCTCTGGTTTGGTTCCATGGACCAAACTCCATTTAGGAGTAGGAGACAAACCAACTGCACTCCCAAAGAGCACAGTTCAGTTCAGTTTCACCCAAAGAATCCCAGTGATTTCCAGCATGAAGGGAAGCACAGCAAATGGAGATCAATGCATAACTCCATGCAAAAAACACATTCCTGTCCCAAATTAAAAACACTAATGCAAATGGTGTTTTTAACACCTCGGGCATCTTGTAGTACCACACCTGTTTAACAGGTATTCCTCTTAAGAAACACAGGTCTCCCAAGGATTAATTAAAAGGATCCGTTAAAAGGATGGGAAAGGTTTACAAGAAGACATAGGTAAAATCAAAATTGCTTAAAAATTTCTCAGAAAAGCTAAATTTATCCTGTTTAGGTATCTTCTGCCCATTTCACAGTCTTTGCTTGGACTTCTCATTGCAGATGTTGGTGTTTTTCAGGAAAAAAAAAAAATCAGTGCCAACAAAAACTAGGGCTTTTAAGAAAAAAAACAAACCTTGCACAAACCAAAAACTAAACCACCATTTTTTTTTACTTCATCTAAGAAATAGAGGGCCAGGTTATTAACTCTAAGTTCAATAGCAATTAATTCTCATCATGGAATGACTTCCCCACATTCCCTTTTCCTCCTCTGTCCATCCAGAAGTGTAAACGACATGCCTGTAGCCAAAACCCACACTGCTCCCAAAGCCAACCCAAAAGATCTAACACCTGAAGGTTCCCTTCAATCCAGGCAAATTTCCTAGCCAGCAGGAAATGCAAATTTCATATTTTAAATAATCTACACTTTTACAGTGTCATTTGCATTTGGAGTGATTGCAAGGGGTGCTGAATGCTGTTATTAATAAGGATCCCTGCTGTTGTTTTACTCAGTGATTTATCACCTTCACACCCAGAAGGAGGACATCAGGCTGCAGAAAGGAAATGATTCATTCGAGGTGGCATTTCTCCTTCTATTGTCAGCTGCTGAAAAAACATTAGCAATTGTATCTTACTTAAAGACTATGTAAAATGGCAAAACGGTCCTGTTTGTTCAGGTTCACAATAGGGTTTTGCTGCCCAAAACATTCTTCAGAGAATACAACTTTCTAATATGACTGATCATTCTCCCTCAGTCAAACCTCCAGCACATAGCAGTAAATAATACTTCATGGTTTTTATTTTGCAGTTAAATTAGAGAATTATATATATAAAATTATATATATATTCCATAATTACAGAATTATGGAATTCCATAATTCATATTACCGCTAGAGATTATCAGATGTTCTGTGACTTAAAACACTAGAATATCTGTATTTACTAGTATTTACTAGTTCTGGTTTGATACTTGCTGTGAAAGTTGACCAATATTTTTATGGTGCTGATGGACATAACAGTCAGTAATCAATCAGAATACTAACTGTATAAAGCAACTGAAAAGATTAAATGTTATGGCATTAAAATACAATGCTGAATTGACAAGTAGTACATTGTTGCCTATTTTTCCAATGAAGTAGAAATAATCAATCCTTCAAAGCATAGCACATGTGTTATCCTATTCCTCTTCAAAACACTTTTCATAAATCTTGCAAGTTTTTCACTCAATACCAGTCAAATTTGTAAAACTCTCCCTGACAAGTTTTTGCTCTATGCCAATGGTGGCCAACAGAAGGGAAGCTCCTCATACTCATCTAGCTGTAATTTGCTCCTTTTCCAGCCATAGACTTTATTTTCCTGTTAGGATTATGGGGCATTCCCACAGAAGGTGGCTGACAAAGACAAGATACTGGGAAGTCATATCTTCTAGAATAGCAAGGAGAATGGTTTCTATTTCCTGTTTATGTCACTCCACTCCCCTTGCCAGCAACATCATCCAGAGCACGTACTGCTTTCCCTCCCAACTCTAGCTTTATTTTGCACTCTGCTGTGCTTTGTTAGGGTCAGTTGTCTGCAGTAACATAAGATTATTTTGGGCTGTTACACAGAATTACCCACAAGACTCTTAGTTCTGACAAAAAGGCTCATTTTTATGTCCATATTCAGAATGTCAAACCAAATTAATTATTTTGTTCTGAAATTTCTCAGAATTCCGTCTTTGATTTCTGTACAGAGTTATTTCATCAGCTACAATTAGAAATATAAATCAAATTATGTCATGCAAGTAAAGCTTATTTAGGACTTCTTTCTATCAGATTTATTGCACAGAATCAAGAGAACAAGGATAACAAGGGCAATACCAACCAAAAGCTATTGTAAGGACTGAAAATAAAAAAATAAAATACTATCTTTGGTTTAAAAAAAGACATAATTATTGCAAAACACACTTCACAGAGAAAAAAATTTGCTTCATGGAGAAAATGAAAATATTTGTCCATGGGAAATAACACAAATAATTAATTTCATTTCCTTGCCAGAAACTTACTTAGACATTAGGAAGTTGAAACATTATAAAATTAAAAAGTCATGTGAAAGAAATATAGTTGACATAGTATCAGATTGCCCATTAATATCATGAAACCTTTACTAACATATGTTTAAGACAAAGTAATCTTTCCAAGGCTGAACTAAATGTTCCTTCTTATTCAATTTTTAACAGTGCTTTGACTTTGCTCCCTAGAACGGCATGCTCAGATATTAAAAAAATACATTACAAATGTCAGAATTGCCATCACAATATATTTTAATGAGCTAGAAATTAAAATACTGAGCTTTGTGAAGCAAAAAAGCCACACCATCTGAGCTTTCACTGTAGTCTGATAAAGACAGCCCCTGTTAAGAAGTATTGTAGAGAAGGGTGTGACAATAATAGGGATTCCTATCGGTTCAGCACAATACAAGAGTGATGGCTGATATAAGCCAAACTTCAGACAGCCAGGATAAAAGATGTGTTGTCACAGTACAGAAGGGTATTGAAGGAACAACAAAGTGGAAGACAGAATAGACACCTGCATACATCTCATTAGAACGAAAAATTTGATTGAATACTTTGCTAAATGTAACAGATCTTTCAAACCATAAAGCTTGCAATTTAATTAGTCCTATCTCAAACAAACAAATGAGAAAGATTTATAACCATACAGAAGAATTAAAATACTGACAGCTGATGGCTTCCTAGGAAAACTGAATGCATTGATCAGGAAACAAAAATGTATCAAGTGTTGCCCTGTGTGCCCATGTATGTATATATGTGCTATATATAAAATGTCTAGCATATTAGGCATTTTTTGTATTACAAATTTTATATAGTATTATAATAGTATGTTGTCTATAGAAAATATTCATTGTATTGGTAATATATAAAAATAGTAATATGTTACACAGTATGTTATATTGAAGGTATATAACTAATCCTTAATATATGCATACACGTATATGCACACACATATTTTTGTAATGTGCATCAGAAAGTTCTCAGATCCAGAGGAAAACATTTCACTAGATTCATGAAACTTGCTTAGATCAGCCAAAGCTTGTAGTGAGAATGAATCCTTTGTTTTCAACTCACAAGATTACAGCAGGTAAAACAGCTAAGGCAGGGACTTGAGCATAGATTTTCCATATCTCCAATGCACTCCACACATCTGAGGTCACATCATACTTCAAATATTTATACTCCTTATTTGCATTTATTATGTCTGCTTTCAATGGTGAAGTTAGTTTTTTACTTTACTAACATATTGCTAAGACTCTGATCTAAAAGTAGTCCTGCTGTGCTACCTATACATGGGGAATGTGCTTACCTTCTTTTAGTTTGCAGTTGGGCAGATTTGTCATAGTGCTAAAATAGCACTTGGGATTCTTGAAGATGGTGAGAGACCAGTAAATTTGGAATAAAGCTGGTTACAGCAAATTAGAAATAAAATATAGCAGTAAAACCTTAACCTCTGCACTGGAGTACAAATGTGACTTGCAGTTATACTTTTTTTGTATATAAATACACACACACTGATATGCAAAGTTACATAGCACTATAAAAAACCCAAATAAATTATGTTTTTCTTCTTTAAAATCAGTTATTAATTGACTATGGACTTAAGGAGGACTGTGGTTGACAATAACAATTTCCAATCATATTTTCTCAGCTACAATAAACAGATTTTTGAGCATTCTTACACTACTCTGAAAAAGCATCTTTCTAAATTACAAAATAAGAGCTACTGCAGACACAGTTACTTTGTTATTCTCTGAATTTCAACATTAAAAAAAAAAACCCAACTGAAGCTCCTTGAAAACAGGGAAAGGGTTATATTTCAATTAAGTGTATTCATTTTTTCCCAAGGCAATCCTTTGGAGCCGCACAAAATCCCATTCAACAAGCATTCAGTTTTTCATTGAAAAGCATCAGAAACTAAAGCAAAAATTAACAAGCAGCAAATTCACTTTTTTGAATTTTCCTCCTGACATTTTTTGCAAGAAACACAGATATGTAGTGTGTAGCAAAAAAAAAAAGATGTGCAGGCATTAAGGAAGGTTCTCACAGGGGAGATGTTCCAGACATTTAATCATCTTTGTTACCAGAACTGGATACAACACTCCAGGAGAGACCTCACGTGTGCTGAGTAAAGGGGAAGCATCCCCCTCTTTGACATGCTGGCAGCTCTCTTCCTAGTGCATCTCAGGGCACTCTTGACTCCTTTTTCACAGGGTATTGCTGGCTCCTGCTCAGCTTGGCACCTCCAGGACCCCCAGCTCCTTCTCTGCTGAGCTGCTTTGCAGCTGGGTAGCCTCAGCAAATATTGGTGCCTGGGGTTGTTCCTCCCCAGATGCAGACTTCCCACATGTCCTTGCTGAACTTCAGGAGGTTCCTGGCGGCTCCACATTGCTCCAGCCTGTCAAGGTCCTCTGGATGACAATGTGACCTTCTGGTATCCCAGTCACTCCTCCGTGTTAGGTGTAATCAACAAAGTTGGTGCGTGCACTCTGACCCATCACATTAATGAGTAAGAAAGACTGGGCCCAGTGTTAGCCCTGTAGTACACTGCTAGTTAAGGCCCTCCAATTACTGGCCACAAGTTGTAATCAGGATAGTAGTTTCAGGATCCTCTTTTGCATTATCTTTGTAATTGTACCACAGAACGCTATAGATGTCATGACATGCCAACAGTGCTACTCCTATATTTCATGACAACATGAAGAAAATTAATTTATCCATACCACAGTAGAATAAGGCACATCTTATGGGTATAATTGCTATCCAAGAGTTACCTACTTCTAGTCAGTATCCCCATGAAGAGAGCTGAAAAGGACTTGCCTCATCATAGTATCCACATCAAAAATCCAAACACATTGGGACTGAGAATTCATCCCTTTTTCTGTACCTATCAGAGCAAAGCAACTCTAGCAGCCTGAGGGGTCAATAGACTGAATAGTAAATTTTTCATTAGATTTTTTTTAACCCTTTGCATTCTCTCTTTGCTCTTCTTTATCTTCAAATTCCTGTTCTCCTTTGTATCTGGCATTTATCATTCAGTAAACACTTTCTTTTGTCCCACTTCTGATTGTCTCTCATTGTGCTCCCATATTTTCCCTGTCTCTAGATCTGCATATATTAAACATCTTACTTGTTTCATGTTACATTCAAGTATTTGGATATTTGATTTAGGTCATCCTGTGAATACAAGTCTGTAATTAAATGTACAACAAATTTTGAAGCCAAAACCAATGCACTAAATAATGCATTCAGTACTAAGGAGTATTTTAAATGTTACTTAGGATTTAAAGTAAATGTCTTTTCATCTTTCTCTCTTCTACATGTTTCATTAGCATGACCAATTTTTGACAGCATTTTTCTCACATTCTGTACATTGCTGTGTATTTGTAGAAACGTAGGATGCCAAAACCTGTTGTTTATAATCACTGAATTGTATCTTAAAATCAGAGAAGACGACAAAACTTGTTCAAACATCCTAAATGCCTAACAAAGCAGGTCACTTGCCACTACTGTCACTGATCCCCTTCACTACCTGTGGTCCCCTAAGCAGAGTTTAGATTTTGGGCAGATGAGGAAGAGGAAGATGTCATGTCACTGCTGCCAGAAGTCTTGTAGCAGTTACTTGCCATGTGTCAACAAAACCTATGATTTCTGTAAGCTGGTATTGGAGTTGGGGGCAACAGCTCAAGCACAGAGAAGGTTTTTCTTCCAGAGCAGCAGCAATTTACCAGTCACACCAAAGCACACAATATGCCCTGACAGTTCTCCCACTCTGTTCACAGATTGCTGAGTGCCCACTACAACTATTTAAAAGCTTGACTTGCACCAGACTCTTAACAGAGTCTGAAAATCTGGCAGGCAATGGTTCAGGGAGGGAGGAAGAGGGATGCTCTGCCCAATGCAGCCAGCACAGGCCCCACAGCCACTGACAGAATCACTTTTGAGTAATTTCTTAGCCCAAATGACACTGATGAACTGGAGTTCATGGTGTCATGCTCACTCAAGAGCTGGCACTACTCATCAGTGTGGGCACATGGCAAAGAGAGCAAGACTGCTGCTCTCTGAATTGCTGTTTTGTAGCATCATGAGGGTCAGGGTCAATTAAAACACTGGGTTAACTTTGAATCAGGTCATACACTGAGAAGAATTAAAGAATATTAGATAGAAACAATGAATTTAGGGTAAATCTTTTATTCCAGCTGCAGGATGGAATTTAGATCCTGATATAGAAGCTTGACCGGTTTTGAGTGAAAAATACAGAAGAACTGATATACAACTGAAAGAGAATGTTGAAGCGTGGCCAGTACATGAAAGAGTCATTTACCTAATTACCCTCAATAGGGACAGAAGTTTGTGGGTTTCCCTCCTGGATATTCCCATTTACATGTTTTTTAGAAAATATTTTAGTCTCTGAAGTTCTTCCAGATTCAAATTTTTCATTTGCTTATTTCATGCAATTAGGTCCAAAATTAGGGAAATGGATGACAACAGAGGAAACGTTCTACAAGAAGCACTGATTTGAGGAAGGAAAGAAAAATGTAAAGGAAATAAGATAACCACAGGCCAAGGCAAACCCATTTGGTTGTTCCATTCAAGGGCTTCTCTTTCTAACACTATCTCCTGAAAATAGAAAAGTGCCCAAATAATGGTTTGAGATCCAGCATGCAAACACATGGCCCACAATGGAGTTGTGCTTTTATTTTTGTCTAAGGATTCACTTACTATATATTTTAAATTCTTTGGCCTAGAATATGTAACTCCAACATGACAAAAAAAATTTAAAGCTTACTAAATACTGTTACTTGAGGAGCAGTGTAAGGGATAGACAAGTTTAAAAAAACATCAGGAAAACATTTGCACCAATATTTAAAGTAAGTTTTAGTAAGAAATAATAAGCTCTATGTATTATTACTATATCTATGAACTGATTAATTTTACAGCACGTGCTGTTTTCTCTAGTACCACTCATTATTGGAGTAAACTATAATCAAACTCCTGGTAAAGGTTGCCTGTAAGAAAAAGAGCAAAAGAGCAATTCCAAAGATCTGTGTTTTTACAAGGGCTGGATGCAGACTGGTATGTTAGGAGTCCTTTAGTTATATTCTGTATCACTAACACCCAGTTCTTATTTACTACATTATTTCAGTCATACAATAAGCAATTAGATGAATGTGAGGAAGACAGCTAAGAAGAAACTTATTAAAAATAATTCCTCAGGCCCTTTGACACATGGCACAAAACCTTGCCCTTTTAGAGACCTTGGCTTCATTCCTAGCTCTAACAGGTGAAAAAAAAACACTTAACAAAGGAATGATACCCATTTCCCATTCAACACTAAGCTGCTCCCTAACGAACTAATGAAGCTTAAAGAGTGGAAAGAAGCACCAGCAGTGCAGGACCTTGAAGGTGAAAGCTGCAGAATGCACCTTCAGCACTGTGGTAAGGGTGACAAAGAAAAGCAAGGTCAAGAAGCAGGGCAGCACAAGCCTGTGTCAGAGAGCAGATCATGCCAGCTCAAAGAGAACTGGACCATAAAAGCATAAGACATTAGGACTAGAAGGTGAAGTCTCCTAAACAGTGCATCTGTACAGCAATTATAGAAACACAATCTCAAATAAAACCGTTCTAATTTAGATGCTGTTAATGTTACACTAAATGTTGCTAATACTGCTGCAAGACTGTGGCAAATTTGTGATAAGTGGGAAGAAAAAATCCCTTGAGTGTTAGAATTATACTTTGGGACTAGAAAACCATCAGAAAATATAAAATTTAAGAGATTTAGATAACTGGGTAAAGTAATAATGTGTGAATATCTAAGGATGTTTCTCCTTTTTTTAAAAAGCCATAAACATGTTTTGAGAGGAAAATACTAGGATATAGCACTTTCCTTGGAACATTTGGCTTCAGATTGCAAAAGCAATTCAGAGAGCACCAAAACAATCATTTTCTTCCATTATTTTTAATGTGACTTTTTAAGCCTTATAAAAATATCACTTATGAATGCAAACTGAAAACACAAAGTACAGAAAAGACTGCTGGCTGATGAAGATAAAAGAAAAGTTTTTTCCTGAAGAACATTTATTTATAACAGCAAAAAATGTGTATAAAATTGAACAGGTAACACCATTCTTTTCTGTTTAAACATTCTCTTATGTGAGTTCATCACCTATGAAGATTAACTTATTATAAACCAATCTCAAATGTTTGTGGATCCATGGTTAATTATAAAAGAGTTTATGATTTTTTCAAAATATGTTCTACTTTATCATTTACAAACTCCTAATATGACAAAATGGTTTCAAATTGCCACATTGCTCTGCTATTAATAGATCAAAAAGAAACCTTTGACACTTCCCTGGAAAACAGTACCAACCAATTTGCCTTATTCACCTACTTTTTAAGAAAATTACGAAAAACAAACTAAAAGGTATCAGAACTGTATGTAATTCAAAGCAACATAAAACAAAGAATAGATTGATAAATGAAAATATACATATTATTCTTCTGAAGTGAGTAATAGTAAATGTAAAAAATTCTCAGTGTTCAGACAAAAAAAGAGATGCACTGATATACAGGCATTGGGACATCTCCACTTGCAGCAGTAAAAGTTTGGATGTTGGAACACCTTGAAATTTCTAGTCTGCAGTAATAAACAGAAGTAAGATAGGTAGACAGGTTCATCAGAAGGATATTCCCATAAATATTGTCATAGTGTTATTTTAAACACTGGAAAAAATATTGAGAATTTTTTCTCATGAGTAGGTAGAACCAAAATTTTAAAACAATAGTGTATTTTCACCAGGGAAGTATTTCCTTGAATTATCCATTTGCACCTACCATATGCTTTTGCTTTCCACAAAACTACCATCAACAATATTTTCTGGCATGCAGCTTTGCTCACATTTTCCTTCTCTCCTGGAAACAAAACCATACCTTTATGTTTCAGTTCATTACAGAAGCTGCCCAAATGTTCTCCTGAATACACATATAATTCTCAGAAAGGAAACAACCTTGATGGAAACAATGTATTATGTATGACAGTGGTTCTGCTTTGGAGCTGAGCTGGATATTCTTCGCACAGTTCTGGGGCAATTACTGACAGAAGGAGTTCCTCGCAGATGGAGCAATACCACAGCTGTCCTTCACAAAATGGGAGAGCTTTTGATCCACTTCTAAGATACCAACTGTCCCCAGCCTCATTTCCCTTCTGTCCCGTTACTCTTAGGTAAACAGCATAAACAGACATTTTAAAGACACATCAGGAGGATTGCTTCTTGTCAGCCTTCTCCACCAAACACACTTCAGCATTAAAGATGCCCTGTATAGGTTCAGAACAGAGAGGTATACACATGTGCAAAACAGAGCGTTTCCACTTGAATTAATTATGAACAAAAACTTACGAGCAAATTCAGACAGACTACCAAACTAAAGAGCAACTTCTAATATTTTGACTGTTAACTCCTACTTTCTGTGATGGGATCCTTATTAGAGCTATATTTTCATGGAACAAACATCCCAATTCACACATCTCCTATGGCAATGATTCATCATGCAAGCTGCTGCCTCATGCTTGAATGTTATTATTGACAGTGGCTGATATTCCAGAGTGTCAGCAAAAACGCTAAAAAAATAGCTACTGCTAATGTTCAGCATGCAATGCCATCAGTGACAGGGGAGGAACTCCGGATCCTGAGTTTGGCAGTACCGCTGGCTCTGACCCCGCACCCTCCAGGCCCGAGCAATGGCAGTTTTTATGATCGGATTGGTCTCTGACCCAGATACTCAACTGATTATTGAAGCTTTCACTTGGCAGGAGTAACTCTGACCTACTGTGCTAATAATTTTGCTGATGGGAACTAATTAACTCCCAGACAGTCGACATACTCTCTTTAACCTAGCTGTTAACAAGCTTGTAATGAAACTTCAATCAAGTCACACTGTGCCCTGGGTAAATAAGCTTGTTCACACGCATGCACATGTGTCTACACATTGGAATGATGACTACAGTCCTATGGAATGAGTGAAGGTAAAATAAAAACATGGTAAAACAGACTAAAGTGCCCTGTGTTTACATACATCTCATCCTTGACCAAGATAAGGATGAGAAATCAAAGTGGCTCCATTTCTACCTCTAGAGTACTTCACTCAGGTTAATTTAGGACAATCCCAAGAAGACCTGAATCTCAGAGCTCTTTATGTACAGCCCTTCTCTGCAGTAATGCACCAGTGCTATGGAAACACACACTGATATTTACCTACCTAAATACAAAAATGTAAGTTTATTATAAAACCTCCATGATTTAAAGTAATTTGATATCTGTAGCTACTGTTCAAACAGACTAACTTCTAAAGACATCAGAAAATTGTGTGCTAGAGTGAAGAGTTGCACATACATTCATGTTAGAATAGACTTGGTCACTTAGATGATTCTGAAACAATGTTTGCATCTATTTAAAAGTTGGTGTCACTCTGCTAACCCCCAGGATTCACAAGAGCCATGGTTAAAACTTAGAACTAAATCCAACAAATAAAAAATTATCTCCAAATGCTTCAGGTTGAAACATAAAATTAAAAGTAGAGGAGGTGAGGGGGCATTATCATACATGGCAAAAAGTCCAAACATACTATACAATATTCTGTGTAGGCAGGAAATTCCTGTGCACTCTGTATGCACACATCACAAGTAATGGAGCAATGTGATCAGGTTAACAGAGAAAGGAGGAGGTAATACCACTGTGCTCAATCTTCTCCTGCTAAAACACTCCAAAATTCAGAATAATGAAACAGAAAACAATCTTTATGGATTAAAAAAAACATATGTTGAAGAAAAGCATGCAGATTGTTCTTCATTTCTCTTTGACAATTTGAGCTTCAGCAGAGAAATGTTGGTAATGCCATTTGAATGGGGCAAGTTCTGAAACAGCATAAAGTCTGCAGAAAATAGCCTATATCATTTCACCTAAATATCACATTTTAACAGATCAAGATCTACCAATTTTCACTAAAGGTAAGTATTTGTGTCTGGTTCTATGAAATATTAACTACATGTACACAAACTTTACAATCTAACTAAAAAATTAGATGTCTTCCGTGAAAATTGAAGTCTAAGTCTAAAACTTGTCCTTTGTTCTGTCTAACACCCATAAACTGACAGCCTGGGTGACACTCTTTAAAATCTCGTATGCTAATGGTTTGCCTCCAACAGAGTCACCTATACTGGACATAGACACTTGGCTACATCATGTACTTTTACCTCCAAAAAAGAGCACTAAAATTAAACAATCTTAAATCAGGCTCTTTGACCTTTTCTGATTACTAGTGTCCACTCAACCTTTTCAGGATGAATGGTAGATATCTTTGTCCGAGACAGCTTATGCAGCAATCACAGTACTTCCTCTAAGTTAGATAAATTAGGCGGTCACTTAACAGGGAGAAAGGCCAACATCAATTGCAGCAAAGGTCACTCAGTTCAGTTATCATGTACTGTATTAAATTGTCATCAGATCTGAACAGCGATTTCATCAATAACCCATCCAGCTAGAAGGACTGTGAATGTTTGAAACCATCCACCCACTCTGCAGGGGACAGAGAGCGGTCAGAAAACACACAGATCTGTGAGGCAGTGATAGAAAAGGCCACGAAATAAATACCTGAAGGGAACAAAGGTTCTCATCCACCAGTTTGGGGCAAAAGAAGATGGAACAGACACTATAAGCTAATGATATACAGTATAGTCTATCCCATAGGACTATGAATACCATCCTATCTGCTACGGCCTGAGAGTACAAACTCCTTCCTTGAATCTTTGCCTCTCAAGATTTTTTGGTGTTCTAAAAGTCACTCTGGGAATAACCTGATTTTTCCAGCATTCCAAAGTTCCTGCTTAGTTCTCCTGATTCTGTTTTCACCATCAAAATGCAATAGAAGAAATACTTACTGGAAACTTTAAATAAATAAATATGGATGCTATCCAACCTCTGACACAGAAAACTGTTTTGTTATTTTGATCCAGTTACTAACTGCTAAATGTCAATAAAATCCTCTTAGCTTTTACCGTAACCAAGTCCTTACATTGTTGAGAAAAACATTACTTCATTATTTTAATGAAATTAAAATACTTCAGTAACTCTAAAATCCCAATAAATGTGAAGCATTCAAGCATAAAAAATTTTATGCAATGTAACTTTTGTGGATTGTATATGTGTACATATTATAAGGAAATGTAATACATGTAGCCTTACTCTATAGAGAGGTCTGTTTTTTTTGTTTACTCTTTTAAAAAACACACAATTGATTAATTCTACTTGTGCAACTTTGCAAAAAAAACCACCAAAGTTTATGCATTACAAAAATGCCAGACAAAGCCATGCTTTTATTTTGCACATAAAGTTTCAAATTTCTAACTGAACATAATCTTACTTTTAAACAATATTCATATTTGGATGTCTTTCATATTTTCAAATCTCAATCTGATTTTCAGACAATCCATCCTGAAAACAAATAGTAAAGTGAATGCCTGAGCACTTACAGATGAAATCTATACAGTCTACTTGGGAATCTGCAAAGTAACAGCTGGTGCTACAGCTGCTACATTCAATCAGGGACGACAAGCAATACCATATGGCATGTTTTTCTAATGCAGTTCTAAACACCGAATATCCAAGATACTATACTTAGGGGGAAGAAAGAGGGAGCTGAAATGCAACCATTACTAATAATTAGTCCGATCCATCACAAATAATTACCAAAATGATTTACCGTTAATAATTCCTTACTACAGAAAGTTGCCCAAAACAACAAAAAAAAGTCTCATGTAAGTTTTGTATTTCTCATTTAAGAAACACTTAATTACTTTTCATAATGTAAAACAGTATTATTTCTAAACACCAGGAAAAAATCTAGAAAATATTATTTCATGTTGAACTTTCAAGCAGGGATAGCATCAAGAGCTTTGAAGAAAGATTAGTTCAGGAATCAAAATCTATGATGATGAAATTAAGGCTCATACATGAAGGCATCAAGGTATCAAAAGGAAACACATAAAAATACAGGTTTAATTAGGAAAATGTTTGTTTTCTTCCTGTTACCTAGAAACTTTGCTTCTAACAAAGAAAAAAATCCAAACTTTTAAAAAACTGTCAGGAAGAAAATTTTCTCTACACTTCGAGAGAGGAAGATAGTTCTGGTTGACAGAGATATGTATTTATAGAGATCATGATTTTATCTCTATATTCTGAAATGCAGTTATAACAACCTGTCACCGAATCCACTGAACTAATGGCAGAATACTCTGACACAAAGAGAACTCGTATGAAAACAACATGCTGAGAAAGTAGTATTAATAGTGCTGTGATTTTTACTTATAACCAACCATTGTATTGACAGCTTTAACATATGTGCTTCTCAAAAAAAAAAAAAAGTAAAACCCTACAAATCTCTTTTGCAGTTAACAACTTGGCATATATAAACAATTTTTTTAAGATACTTTTGTGACAATGTAAACTCTCCAAAAGTATACTTTTAGACAGTTTGTTTCAAATGTTCAGAAAAAGTTTAATACAAGCAATAAATAATATTACATAATACGTAATTAAGTTGAAAACCGACATGAATTTCCTTATTTAATACATTTATTGCAAAATCTGTTCCTTTATTTGTGCTCAGGTGCTCATCTTTTTTTAAAGAAGGTTAGTTAGCTGACCTCCCTTTGAAATATGTAAGGAGCATTTGTAAAAAGTGGAATAAAATTGTCCTTTTCATAAATGAGGATTTTAAAGACATCAAAACAAGTACAACAATCCAAAATGTCAGCAGCACTAGCTGCATTTCACAGCAATATTTACTGTTCCAAAGAGCACTCTTTATGGCAGCTTCACTGAAGAGGGTGAATCCATCCACCCCACTACTAACTAGTCCATAGTTAAGAATGAAGCAGATAAAAGCAAAAATTGCAGTCTGAGTTTACTGATTGAAGATTAAGTCTAAGACCATCTGCTGAGTCACAATAATCTGTCAGGATGTCAGAAATCCTGACACTGAGAAACAGACAACAAAGATCTTTCCACTACATTTAAGTAATTCTGTGGCAACACTACAATGATAGAATCATTTCCAAAAGGCTACCTAGAATCACCACAAAGTATTTAGTAATATTCTAAAAACACAGAAGCACCAGGTTATACTCATGATATATGTTCTTACAAGCAAATGAGTAATGATAAAATAGTCTAATAATATGCAAAGAAACTCTTAATTACTCTAGGCAGAGCATAAATACTGCATTTCAAAATGCCTTATCCAATTTCCTGTTTGTAAACAAACTACCAAATTATCTTGTTAGCAAGTGTGAATAGTTGGATGGCACTGAAACTGCAGGCAGTCTTAGAGCTAGAAGAATGCTTATACATTTATTGCATTGCTAATGTTGAAAGATTATCTTTCCAAATTGCACTGAAAAGCTACATAAGGACACTAAATTGGAAAAGTAAAATCACCTTAATACGTCACAAAATAAAAGACTAACCAAAATTATCAAAAAATAATGACTTAATTACTAATTCATCAAAAGGCATTGCACAAGCATGACCTTTAAAATCAAAATGGGCGTTGCTTCTGTGCTGCTGGGATCAATTTCTGTATCTTTACCAGCACTGCAGATTGATGTATTATAATCAAGACAGATAAAAGCAGGAGCTTGAAATCATAGTGACTGACTCTTTAATGGCTTCCATGATGTAAATTTCAAATTGAAAGCTTTTCCATTATAAAGGTTTTTAAACAATTTGTTCTCATTTTGAAACTCTTCTGGAAACCAGTTATTTTTAAACACACATAGCATTCTCTGCTTTGAAAACAGAATAGCTATGAAAAGCTTAGACACAAAATCATTGCCAACAGCCAAGCCAAGGGTACTCATTTACCAGATTTCAAGATGATGGGTGTTATACTTGAAAAATTTAATTTGCGGAGACTTCTGTTATTACAAGGAGTAATTTCCTTTTTACCTATACTCCATTGAAATTTGATTATTTTTTTTTCCTACAAAACCAAGGCACTTCAGAGGTGGTAAGAACCACATGAGCAAGTAGCATTTTTCATTACTTCAGTTCCATAGAATATTTTTCTTGGTAGAAGCAGTAAGTAGACAGAAATGGGCTGCACACATAAACCAGAAGAACTAAGATCTTCAACCATTAACTATAAATGTACAGTAACTATAACAACTATCAAAAAAACTAAATTAAACTTCCCCCTCACTTAAAAAATACGTCCTTCATTAAAACGAAAAAATTAAAAGATGCTAGAATATCTTTTGTTAATCTAAAACTCAGGTCTGCTTGCTAAAGCTACATTGACATTATGCTCAGAACAGATTCTACCAGGCATCCATATTTCTGAAGGATAAGGGACTAACTTCCACTAAAAATTATTCCAAACCAAGAGGAAACAAACTGTCACATAACTCATCTTCTGCTTCCAGCTCCCTCTGAGTCAAGAATTAGGTATTATTCCTTAACTAAGCCATATAGGCTAATCTGCCTAATAGCCAAGAATCTTCTGAAAAGGAAGTAAGATCAAGACACACATTATAGCTTTTTTTAAAGTAGATTTTAAAATGGTTGTTTAAACACAAGATAATTGGCACTGGGTATGCTGTTTGAATGGATATTGTGTCAGCAACAGCAACTAAGACATATTTTAAAGACATCTTCTAAATAAAGTTGGAAAAAAAAATAAAGGAAAGTAAAGCACTCACACTTTTGTGCACTAACTGAAAAGTTAGGTCTAATTCCAAAAAGACAGAAGAAAGTTTAAGCACACCTCCATGATGGGGAAAGCCCCATCATTGTGATCTATATTAAAACTTAATGGATGGAACAAAGGAAGTCTCCGTGTATTGAGATGCATGAAAAAAGCTATACTACAAAATACATATTAAAGAAAATTAAATTTTACTAAAAAATATAAAATAAAATGCAAAAAAAACCCATCTAGGAATGTCTCATGGAGTCTATTTCCTTCTTTACTATCCAATAAAAATGATGAGCACTTGCACTGTTACCTTGAGACAAGACATTAAATGCACAGGAGTTAATGCAAATTAGATTGGACCAAGAAATTTTATCTTCCCAATGGAAAAATGGAAAATAACAGATGTACACTGTTATTACAACAGTTAGTTAGCTGAGCTAAACTTCCTTCTAGAAAGATTCAAATTTACCTTTCTCTTGACTGTGATGAAAAGAAAAAAAAAAAATCATACAGTTGTTGAATGAAATGGAATTAGGTAAAAAGCAAAAATTCCTGTTAAGAGATGGTATAGATATGTCTTATATTTTGTTTATTAAGTTTACATTAAAAGTTTCTCACTTTCTTAGGAAGTGAAGAAAATGTTGTGATCTCTCAATGTCATACACTGGATGATATCATGAGTATCACATGTGACAAGGTGGCACATAGCCTGGGAAGTAGAGCACAGCACACCACTGACAGCTTTATCAATTTCCTTATCTGGCATTCCAGGTTACCTTTGAGGCCGCAGGCTCTGAAGAACAGCAGCCTCCTGAAGCACCAAATGCCTCTACAAAGAGTAGCTGAATATTAAATCCAGTTTTGCATTGCCAATATGATGTGCCTTATATTCAGGGCTTGTAACTTATAGAGACCTAGAACATTGTTAACAAAAGCACCCAACAGTTCAAGCTTTGTCTTCTAATTTCAATTCGTCTTTGATAAATTTTTTTAGATGTGACAGCATGAGATAAATAAGACCATCTTCATGGTTCATCTTTCTCTCGGGAAGTGCTTTAACACAACATGACAAAATGGATGAACCACTATTTCTTGATGCAGGTAGAGGCCTATGGCAGTAAAAACATGTTTCCTCTACAGAATACTGAGCAGTTATTGAACAGGCAGCTGAAACAGACTGAGGTCACAGCAACAAACCTCACATACAGCATCCATTACCCACTGAAACAAAAGAAGGGTAGGATATTGAAGTGCCATACAAGCCATGTGAGAAACTGGGATGAGGACCTGAAAACTACCATATGTACTAAAAATAAAAGGAAAAACAATAATCATACATGATAGATCTGAAAAATTATTTACCCTCTGTGTTATACAAAAATCTACTATATTGTAAACAACTAGTCTAAATGTTTCATTTCTCATGTATCTGTACTTTCATATACAGTTCAATATATTTAAGAAAACTATGCATGTCATATCAAACTGATGGCAACTCAGATGTGAGAGGGAAAATTTCCACCTTGTAGTTTTTTGTCTTTTCTGTTTGTGTGTGCTGTTTTATACTCCTTAGTTATGTTGTTGAGGTTTTTTTTATTAATATGTTCTTCATGAAAAAACTTCCATGTGCTTCATAACTTTAGTAAGTTATTAGGAGTCAACTCAGTGACTGGAAAGTGTATGTATTTGGGCAATGATCACATTTCAGAAGGAAGTAATTCTCAGCCTGAGGTTGGAAGTCACATTAAACCAATTAGAGTAACCATTATGTAAATGGCATATCCTCTGCTGCTTGGTGCAACACTAGTCAGTGGATTTATCAGGAAAGATTAGACTTCACAAAGCACAGTTCAGCTAAGTCACAGCTGAGGGGCATGACAACTGACAAATACTCTACTTGAGTAATCTAGCCATGAAGGTAAAAAGGATTTAAAAAAAAAAAAAAGCAGCAAACTATCTATAGTGTGACAAAGACAATAGAGTAGTCTTTCTATTAAACTGATAGGAAATCAAATGCTTAAAATATTTACAATAAATGTAAAGCAGAAATTGGGCAAGACATGGCAGTTTGGGAAGAAAGAAGAGAGAAGGGGTTAATTATTCAGCCTCATTAAATTTTTCATCAGAAGCAGCAAACTATCATAGCTTGAGCTTTTTCTTTTTCATTAGAGTGCTTTTTAATATTGACATCCAACCAATTATGTTCAAACTAATTCCCAGAATGCTGTGAGACTGGAGCTACTTTCTGAAGTTTTTCCACATTAATGAACTGTATTATTTTTTTATTAGAAGCTCCAGTGTGAGCTGAGACATACAAAGTGAGAAGCAGAAAACCACCCTGAACAGAACATATTCTCCAAAACGCCTTTGGCTTTCCTAATGAATTTCTATCTTCAGGGAGCCTTCTTCAACTTTACTTTAAAAATTCAAAACTAAAAGCAGCACTTTTACTTGAAGTGGACTCCTCCTTTATAATAGATTGCAGCAAACATGTGAACTCTGTGCCTCAGCTCCAGGCACAGGTGAAGTGACAGAACACAAAAAGATTTATATATTTCTTCATATGACATAATATTTTTTATGGTCTACACTCCAAATTGTATATTTGGGGTTGTTTCGTTGTTTTTTTCAGATATGACTGACTAGATTAAACTACTTTAATAATGTTCTAAAGATTTAATTAGCCTTAGCTAATGATAGCTTGTTTCTTTTTTACATACTCTCAATGAAAAAAAAACAGCTAACAAAAAGGCATTGTATTATCTGATTCATTATACAGAAAGCAGAGCATCTTTTTTAATGGCTTCTTAATATATTTTGTCTTTTCTTTCCAAAATAACTCTCTCTGGTAGCATTTGCATAAAACGTGATCAATGTCTGTCCTAAAGGAAAGAGAAATTGCAAAACAGAATTGCATTAGCAAATAATGTAGGCATGACAAGACTGAAAACTAATTCTTTGCTCTTCCTTTCAACATTTTTATTTTAATTAAATTTCACCTTTTCTTCATCTCAACTTCTCCTTAAACCCATATTTTGTTAATAAACACCTGCCTCTAGTTGTGCTAGTCATCACTGTCATGGGATTATATACAGACTGTATTCCACACACAGAAAAACTATTAATAACAATAATAAACAGTGTGTTGCTGTCCAAGAAACAACATACTTAGAAAGACAGGGCTTATATACTGAAGAGTGCCTTTACTAAACCTGCAAGTTTACAATATATATCTTTTACATAGTCTGTGTAAGTTACTTTAGAAGCAAATGATCTACCATCTTGCTTAAAATGGCCTACACCAAATAGTAGCATCTAAATGTGAACAGTAACAATATGTCATTTCCTCTGAGACACAGGTTCACTGGTTTCTCTTTCTAGTCTCAAAATAATACTCTTGTCAGTATGAGAAAACCTATTTCTTAAATGAGAGTGATGAAGACATTATGTAAGCAACAGATTGTTATTTAAAGAGATGTTTTCTGCATGCATGGCAGTAATTTATAGTTCACTGAATCGTCACTCAATTTCTAAGCATCAGTTTCCTTTTATATGTGAGGCTTCAGCAAAATACACCTATTTTAAATACCTACTTCTGCATCCAAAAAGTAAAATCTTTACTCCCCAGTTTTGGCTTCTTGGACCCTGACCCTTAAAGACTTACTTTCCTGTTAAAGATAAGCTAAGCAGAATACAGTTCAGAAAAAAACTGTGAAGCATGTAATCTAGAAAATTCAGTTATTTCAAGAGAAGCATTCACTATATTACCTCCTCAGAGCACTAAAATTACTTTCTTGCAGAGTTAAGATGAGAAAAAGACAAAAGTGATACTATCTCAAAAAACAAGCTGTGCTACAGTTATACAGCAAACTCACAATTTCCAAGTTACTTCCATCACGTGTAATTAGCAGTATACCTGGTAGAATAGCTCAAATCTGTACTGCGACAAAAGAATCAAGACTCACTACCAGTACATGTACTCATCACCTGGACTTCCTCCATAAAGCTTTTAAAGTGTATTTCACAGAATGGGAGAAAATAAAGTGCTTATCACCAGTAAATATATACAAATCTTCATGAAATGCACTTCATTAATTTTCAGAGAACTCAGCACATACACTAACATTCTCCTGCAGCTCCCTACAAAGTCATGACATAAAGCACAGAAAATAAGCAGAATTCTATGGGTCAGGTATCCAAACTACTCCCAAGGTGTTGACATTCATATATCAAGTTGAAATATGGAGAGCCATGAGTCATTCATCCACGTCAAGTTAAAGACTACAAATCTTTTGTGCATGCTCTGTCACTTTATCACTCTTCCTTCTCTTCCTTTCATTATCTCCTGCATGGCACCAAGCATATCTTACAGGAACAAGTCAGTCTTTTCAATGCTGACAACTAAAAAGCAATGCTGACTGTGAATTTCATTTAGGATTACAAAAACAAACAAATAAGCAAAAAAAAAAACCCAAAAAGTTGTTTCAATGACATCCTTCAAAGTATGACTTAAAAACAGCAAGCTCAGCAGCCATGAAGGTGGAATTTCTAAAAAGGAATTAGCAGTATTGAAAATATATACTTATTAGATACAACTACTAATTCAAGCTGTGTCACTTCAGGAGGAGGATGATTTAAATAATCTATTTTTTTTTTTTAAGTTAGTTCCATTGGACCTATACAGCATAGTCCAACAGTGCCTCCAGATCATCACAGACATATCACAAATGCAAGCATGCACACAGAGCTATAAATGGCATGAAAGTACCTTCCAGACTTATTCATTAGAAAAGGCATGTTAGTTTAAAAAATCCATGTCTGTTCATACAGGAATCTGCACCTTCTCTCAGCCCCCTGAGTTTTTCAATCTCACAATCTACTTTAAATATTTAATTTCAGCAGAAGAAAAAATCCTGCTGGTTGCTTATCCCATGTTTTTCACGTTTGAATTCTCCACTCATGTTAACTTCCTTCTTCCTTTCTCTCAAGGATCCTGGTCTTCTCCACTACATCCATTTTTGCTTGCATTTGCCACATACTACGAGTGTGCTAAAGCACTGGTACCTTGGGTACTGTCTGGTAACTGTATCAAAAATCTCAACACTCAAAGTTTCTTCTGTTTTGTTCCTGCACAGACCTACAGAAAATTATATTCATGTAAACAGCACTTTACAGAAAAGCAGATTCCCAGTGTCACCACTGCAAACCATGTGCAGAGCTGAGACTGGATTCAAGATCCAGCCTTTTACTGGTTTATAATGCAACTTTTGCAAATAAGGTTTATCTTCCCTGTTGCAAAATGTAGCAGTTTTATGACAACCTTAATGGTTTTTTCCCTTCTTGCTCCACCCTCTTCCTCTAATCCAGGAATTATTTTGACCAAAAACCACCAGAAAATCAAATCAAACAAAAAATTCCTCACAATGTATACTTGATTAAACCACCAGTAGAACACTGCAAAACAAGCAAAAATTTACACAACACAACTGATCTTTTAGGATAATCAAGCACATTCAGATAAAATTCAAAACAAGAGTTTTGCTACTTGCAAGAAGAAGGGGTGACTGCTACATCTGTGAACGCAAAAACGCTAAGTAACTTTTACCAACATTCCTCTTCTCCCAGCAATGTATTTTGGAACTATCACACAGAATCCGCTTTCCAAGGTTTTTTAAAATGCTATTTTCCTATGAAAACCATTCTCTCCTCCAGCATCCTCTAGTATGGCATCTTGATGTCAGCTCTTTGAACTACTTTGGCACTTGACGTTACTTGGATGCTCCTTTAGAATGTTAATAAATTATCTTCATATCTTTGTAAACAGCATCTTTAACAAGTCTTAATTAGCTTGTTTTGTAAAGCTGTGGAACATAGGAACACCAGCAAATGAAGATAATTCAATTGTGCTAGGCATTGTACAAACACAAGTCATTACAAAACAATCTCTCTGCTCTATTCTCTAATGGCTTGGTGGTAAAATAGCTATTCCCCAGCACACATAAGGAGAGTTATAATATTGTACACTAATAAAAACATTTCATTTTGCATAATGCAGGAGATAGAAAGTAATAATGTCTCTCATTAAGAAATATCTCATTGGATTAGCAGATATCATCAATCTTAAAAATTTTTGTCTCATCATATCAGAAACCCTTTCCAATTAATACCCTCAAACTCACTTCATATAATACAGACTGTGCGAAATGGTCACATAACCTCTTTCCCTCCCAAAATACCTATGGAAGTCTCATACTAGTATGTGGGCATTTGAAAGCTGACTTTCTAGCAACATCATTCACAAGGGATCACACAAGAAACCTCCATCTGAGCCACTCAATAAGGCCTGCATCTAAAGGCACTCCTCCCCTGAATCCATGCAAACACACCAGATTTTCCTTCTCTCTTCCACAGACATGACATCGCCAAAACAATCTTGGCAAGGCTCACAAAGTACAGAAAGCAATTTAAAAAACCTCCAGCTATTGTGGTCTACTGACGACTTTAAGCAAGGTCAGCAGCACCAAAAATCACAGTGCTAATTAATGCTGAGAACGTGCTGATTGCTACAATAAATGGCTGTTGGATTTTGTTTGAAATCCCAGGCACTGGTAAGTCTAACACATTCATATGAAAATGGTAAGCAATGGGACTTCCTAGGGGAGAACAACTTGTGCTAGCAGTAACAAAAGTGCTTGCATTAACTTTCATTTGACTGAGTCTTAATATCTACATTATACAGTTATTTTAATTGTGACTGTTTAGGAAAATTTTTACCTAATAATATGAATTTTTAGGATTTCTCTCTGTGTTTCTCTGTTCTAATTCTTCCATGACTTTAGTAACTCCATATATTTTTTTCTGCCTTACTAGACAGAAACAGACATAAGAAGAAAGAAAAATCCATAAATAGAACCCAAGCCAGTGCTACTGCTGCCTCCCACTGTAGGCTCTGTCAGCCCATTGCCTTCTCTGAGGTGCTACACAAACCCACCAGATCTTAAACTTCTGTTACCGAGAATTTTAACATATCTCTCCCCACCTAAGCAACCCACCACTTCTTTCAGTTTCTCTAGTCTGTGAAAAAGAAACAGAGATTTTGACCGAACATGCATCCAGAAAAAGGGTCTCTCTGCCCTGTTACAAAAAGAGGACTTGTTTTTGAACAGACCACAGAAGAAAAGAAGTAAAATTAAAAATGGCATGTGAATCCAGGTTGTAAACTTCAATAAACAGGATAAATATATATATTGATCTTTACCAGAAATTACTTACTCACAATACAAAGTTTAATGCAGAATTTAATTTATAACATAGAAAATTTTAACTCAAAATATTGACTCTTACTTGTCATTGACAATACTATACTTTATATTACGGGAATTGGGCTTTCTGCTAAATCTGGAGTTATTGTGTTATAAGGTACACACTTCTGTTATCTCAAGAACTCAGTGGACACACAGGACAAAAAATTACATCAAGTGAAATACAGAACTGTAAAGTTAAACCCTGGTCTAGAAGGTATTATAAAACCTAAATTAATTCAACACTGGATCCCAGCCTGCAGAATAAAACCCATAACTTTTGAGGTGTTCTCCTTTTCCAGCATCCCCACAAGCAGGGCGATTGAGCTGATCCAGTTCAGGGCACTTGCAAAAAACAACCCAGACATCCTCTGCTACCAGTACATCACCAACTACCATTTTTGACTTTTCTGATGGCTTCAAATGCCATCCTCCAAGTGAAATCAACCATTACCCTAGCATATAGTACTTGTTTATCATAACTAGAGGTTTATAATATCAGCCACACTTTCTTCTATTTTCCTACTTCAAATATGGCAAAGTAGCTGCATAAGAAAAAGAATATCACAGCACAACATTTTTATCCAAACATTTAAATATTTACTTTGATTTTGTTAAATAAGGACAGAATACTAAACAACATTTATAAATAATTTCCTTAAAGCAACCATTTTCTGCATCTCTGCCAAATATCCTGTTGCCAGGCTGCACTACAAGTCTTCTGCATTTATCAAAGGCTTAATACATGCTTTGCAAAATTTCTTTTGAATAAAATATCTAAAAGGATATGTTAGAAATGAGGGCAAGGAGCAACAGTGATGAACATGCCTAATGAAAATTAATACGTCCTTATTCAAGATAATGCAGGAGACAAGCCCCATTTGACTACATAAAATTCAAGATTTAACTGGGAGACAACAGCAGAGTGTGGTTGCTTAGATGCACATAACAGAACGTAATAAAAGTGATAATTTCTAATTAATATGAATTTATGCAGTGTATGTGTAACCAACACTTAATCACATTCTATCCTGGAGAATCATTTATATTTAGCAGTAATGTTTCTTTAGCACATTTTGCTTGAATAATTTTTATTCTTTGAAAAGGTGATGAAATGCAGTTTTCATTAATGTTCCTTTTACCTTATTCTGTAACTGAAGACCAGAGAATCAAGTAGACAGACAATAGAGTCAAAACACTTTTAATAGTCAATGACAGCTTAAAAATCTTGACAGAACTCTGTCCTCAAGGATGTGGAGGCACCAGCTGAAGTTCACCATGCCATAACTAGGGTCTTATTTTCTCTTTAAGAGGTCTTCACTGATCTCTTTCATCATCATATGTGAATTCCCTTCCTGACAGTCAGGCCTCAAGATACATCATCTTTTTCTCATTTAGGATTTTCCTTAGCATCTAATACTCCTCTTCAGCTCATTTCTTCATAATATCTTTAAAATCAGGAGTTTCCTAGTTACTGACACAGGCTTATCTGTCTCCAGTCTCAAGGTGCAATTACTGCAAGAAGTCTTTACTCTGGTTTTAAAAATAAACAAAAATAAATACAAATGTGGGAGTTTCACCTATGTAATAGAACAGCTGCAATAAACAAGATGGCACAGCCCTTGAAAGGTAAGTGCTTTAATCAGAGGTTTGGTTAGGTAACTTTTCTCTCTAGCTCTTCCCTTCTGACAATTCCTGTCAGTGTGTATTTAGATATATATTGAAACGCCTGCTGGACTGCCAGTCCTAGGAAAGACTTCTGTCGTCCTCAGGCATTAATATGAGACAGGAACACTCAGTGCAGTGAAAACAGGACAGTCCTAGGGTCATACATAGGGAAAATAAATATTTTTTTTATTCAGTGATTTTATGGGTTTTAGGCCCCGAAGATGTTAGCAGACGAATTTCAGAACTCTTGAAAACTCCACTTGTGGAACCAAACTGTTTTAAAAATATATTTGACCCTTAGAATGCAAAACCTGACAGGGATGCAATGATACAGATGTTGTGCTTGTTCCTCTCTGTGGGTAAGTAGGAGACCAAGGGGTTGAAAAGTTCATAGTAAGCCGTGAAGTGTGATTTGGTTACAAGATCCCAAAGTAAAACCTTGAAACAGAAAACATTTGTTTATAGGCTCTGGAACTTACGCTAGCCTCTTGCCAAGGCAATGAAACAAGGATTAATCACATACATACAGATGCTGTTACCTGAATAAGATCAGAAAGTGATCAAGAAGAGCTCCTGCAGCTTGCAGCAAGACTGGAGTTTCCTCTGGCCCCAGTGGAAACCACCTGGCCCCCTGCCCTCCACTACCCCAAAGGTACCTATGATCTTCTGTATGTTGCCTACACACATACTATTGCCTTTCCTCTGATTCTTGACTGCATCAAAAATTGAGCAAGTTATCATCTAAGGACAAATTCTCATCTAGGAGACACAATATAAGCAGGAAAATACAGATACTCAATTGTTCTCTTCAGGAAACAATGACTTTTTCTCTTTTCACTTTAATTATAAAACTCCACTGTAACCCACAGAAAGCCTATTTCAGGTTCTACCCTTGTTAAAAAGATGAGAAAATGTCCAACTGTAATTGTTATACCAAAGACCAAATCCTGGTATCAACAACTGCAGATATTTCAAACAGCTCTGTAGAGCTACACCTATCTGTACTGAGATTTGACCAAGTCTTTAGAACAGATAACAATGGAAAAGGCACTGCCTTCTGGATTTTTTTTCTTATGACTGTTTTTGCTCCAGAGATATTAATCCAATGCTGCATCTTCCACTTCAAAGGTGTAACTTGCTTTCACATTCAGTAGTTGAAAGGTGAACTACTTCAAGCTGTTGGAAGATGCAATTTTAATGTGATTGAACCTTGCTGATTTTGTGCATTCTTCAGCAATTAATCAGCATATAATATATATATATATATATGAACATATGAAAAAGAGGGTTAAAAGAAGAGACTTCTAATGGGGCAACAAACACCTATGCTTCATCAGTTGTGTAAAAGAATGGTAAATATATGCCCTGCATGATGAAATGACAAACTAAGAAAAATACACATCTTCATATAAAATGAAAATAGTGAAAACTTTATGGGTGTCATTCATTTAGGAATCAGCAGTCATCACATTATTCACTGAAAAACGTACAGCTACATCAACATCTTAGCCCATGGTGGGCAGTATCACAAGATTATAAGGTGTCCTTGAATATGAAAATCACAGAATGGGTCAGGTTGGAAGGGACCACAGTGGGTCATCTGGTCCAACCTCTCCACCTAAACAGGGTTATGCCAGAGCACACAGGACAGGATTGAATGCAGACAGTTCTTGAATATCTCCAGTGAGGGAGATTTCACAGCCCCTCTGGACAATCTGTTCCTGTGTACAGTCACCTGCCCACTAAAGAAATTCCTCCTCATATTCAGATCGAACTCCCTGTGCATCAGTTTCTGCCCAGTGCCTCTTGTTTTATTGCTTGGCAACACTGAGAAGAGCCTGGCTCCATTCTTGACAACTCTTCTTCAGATTAAATTCAGTAATATCCAGCAAAATTCTAAAGCAATTCATAAAAGGTAGAATAAAAATGGCATTTAAGAAACTCACAGAAGTTCAATGTAAGAGTGCAGAACCTGAAGCAAATAACTGCTCATTGAAAATGAAATCAGTTAAATCAGGGAAAGGAAATTACTCATGAACAAAACATGTCATTAAACATCTTTTCAGCATAAATAGTTCAACACTTGGCAGTGTGTGTCAGCCTCACACCAATATAAACACCAATCCTCAGTACCACAACTTCTTTTCCATGAGTTGCTAAAATCTGCTGTTGTCTAGCTCAGATCATCAAGCCGATACACACCATGACTCAACTCTGGGAATCTTGCTGTTTCATCACTTTGCTTCAGTTTATGTTAAAAACCAAGATGGCTTTCCCAGTGACCACACAAAATGAACCAGCTGTGTATTTGTAACTGAATCAAATGCATAAACCAGGTTTACACAGGATGGAATTAGAAAGTTTGGTGAGATTAATCACTTGTAGCTATAATCAACTATGCTCATTTAAATGCTACTCAAAACTCTGAAGGTCCATTAATCACACCACAACACCAAATACCCATTTTCTCAAGAGATTAAAAAAGTAACAAAAGCAGTTTCAGCTGGAGAAACAAAAATGACTCAGTGATGGCACCCATAGCACAGGATGGGTGGGGATTAGAAGGGACCTCTAGAGATAACTTTTAGCTCAACCTCCCTGCTCAAAGCAGATATTCACAACATTGTATATGTTAACTCCAAGATAACTAAACCCCCAAATGGTTAAACCGAGTATTGCAATAACCTCAGATTTTTATGGTAGTAGACAGGAGGATGGTAGTAAACAGGAAATCATGTCCCCCGAGAGCTTTTCATGGATTGAAAGCAAACACTTGAAATTTGAATTAGAACACTCCACCCCTCCTTCCAACAAAACAAAACCTTCAAAACCATAAACAAAACAAAAGGAAACTATAATTCTATGAAATAAAGCATGTCTCAACTCAAACCCCACAATCATTGCAGATTATTGTCAAGGGCATCCTCAAGAAAACATAATGCAGAAAAGCAGTATAGAAGACACAGAGTAGCATACACCAAGAAATTCTTTCAAAAACCTTTAGAATTAAAAACAAGACAGATGCAAGTCATGACTAGCATTTACAAATGCTGATGACAGAATAAATATAATACAAAAATAGCATGGTTTTCAAAAAATGGACATAAGAGGTCCCAAAAGGCATATAATCAGCCTGATATCCTTGACAAAGTCTCAGCCACACATTCCCCTGACCTCTCTCATTCACAGAAGGAAAATATCATCTAAAATGCATGAGCTCACTATAATTTAGTTTTGTTTTTCTCTCTGATACTTTAGCTGAACTCTGTACATCCCATACTACACATCACTTCAGACCACTGACCAGCAATTCTAACTTCCTACACCCTCCCACAACTGGAGGAGGAAAACAAAAGAATTCAATACACATCTAAGAAAAAGAACGTAAAAATTTAATTTGGGGGCAAACATAGATGCAGTGTCATATTCACTGCATCTTGTCGTTCATCATCTGATAAGACCCACTTCTGTTTTTCATTACTTGTTTTTATTCATGTTTCCATCTCATCACTGATGTTATGGCTGCAATATTTCTCATTGTAGGCAAAACAGGCGGGAGAGGTCACAGAAGGAAAGATGAAGGGAAGAACAAGCGCTTTATTAGGCAAAGTAATTGAATCATACCTGTTCTACACAAAAGTTTCTTAAGAGCAGTCTTTGCCAGGAAGGTAGAAAGGGGGAGAAGACAAAAGCCAACACAGTTTCCTTCTTGCTGTTTTAACTGACATGACTTCAGAGCACGTGTACTATGTGCAAAGTAAGTGGAGTTAAGTCCACAGCAAACGGACAGCACGTGTTTTCTTAAGCAGTAGCTCACTAGAATTATTATCATCCTCAAACTGTGTTACTATTTTAATATTTTTAAATACAAGTAATTACAGTATTAAATGGAGACATAATAAAATGCTGTAGAGTTTATTCTGCTGATGCCTAGCAACTTAGGGTAAATGTGAAATGCATTATGAAAATGTTATATTATTACTGTGCCTTTACATAAACCTGTGCACATATATAATCTCTTTTTAAGTGTGTGTTGAACATTTACAGATCTGTAATTGAACAGTAAACTGTTTTTAATTTGTCAATGATTTAAAAGGAAAAAAGGTCACTGTCATTGTGTAACCCATCTTGCAGTCAGAAGTGAAAGTTGCAAAGGATTTTCCCTTCTTCAGATTTCTCTTTCTAGTGTTATTGGAAAGCTTGTCTTCTTGTTTAAATGAATTTCCTTTTAATCTTCTCTCTGAGCTGCTGGATAGATGGAGCCTCTTAAAAAATTCAGGATATCACTGTAATTGTAAATTGATCTGCTTCTGTGGCAGAAGGCTGTGTCCCTCCATCCAGGAAAGAGACTGTCTTCTCAAAGTTGTTTTTCAGTCAAATGATTAATTTGCAGTCTCTTTTATTGTAGTATTACCCTTTAATGAAAAATCACTTTTTAAACAAATCTACTACTTTTTAGACTGTTTTATTCCTGGCAACATACAGGAAAGTAAGCTAACTGCCAGAACCAATGTGAAATATTTCCCAGTCAGAAATTTTTACATTTCCTAAATGAGAGTTTGATTCTACTTACATAGGAACTAAAACCAGTTCAAGACAACTAAAATGCACATATTCATCACTTCTTAAGTCCTGAATTAATGTAATATATTAAGAGACACAGGAAAATTCCCCACTGATTTTTAATGCAGAGTTAAGGTTGAAACACTGTTATGACTATGCAATCCTTAAAACTGACACGTAACTCATTAGGATCAACGTAGGGGAAATTATCCATCTACTGTGGTGCTGAATCCACATAGCCTATTTGCCTTTGGCTCTTTGGTTATGAGATCTGGCATCACTTGGATTATTTCACCTAATCCATCATTAGCTTTCACGTGTCCTATATACCGTGGAATAAACCTAAATTTAACAAACCCAACTCCCCATCAATTACCACACTGAATATATTACATGTCAGCACAGGACACAAAGATTAGACGTGCTGAATCACATCTTTCTTTGTGAAAATTCAGTATGTTTAGAGCACTTTTAATGATGCTGACTCCAATTGTAATAATTGCTCCTTCTCACTGTGGACAGGCACTAATGTTCTGACCTTTATGTACAACACAGAGCTGCTAAACAAAATGAATCACCTCAGAAGACACAGAAAATATATAAGAGATCCCAGTAACAGTGCCACAGACTCACAAATGCGGAGTTTTTTAATTACAACATTTGCCTGGATGGTGGAATCCTGCAAGATGACCTATTTTTCCCTTATAATCCTGCCAGTAAACATTAGTTATTTAGATTAACTTTCTCCCCGCAAATACACAAAGCACACAAAAAGGTTATTACTTACAACAAAACCTCAACACACTGCTGTTACGTTACCGCAGCATCCTGACTTACCAGTCTTCCACAAATACACTGACGAAGTTTGAAATTCACTTTGTGCACGAGCGTCCCAGATTGCCAGCAGCAGCAGCAGCAGGAGAACTCCCAGGCAGCGAGCGGGCACGGCAGGAGCCCCTGGAGCACGGCAGGCAGGAGCGCTCCCCTGGCTCAGCCCCATGCCTCCAGCAGCCCGCTGCCGCCTCCAAAACCCGCAGCACCGCCGCCAAACCTTCCTCCGGCGATCCGCCCCTCTTCACAATTTCTTCTCGGGGAGAAAGGGACTGGAAACCTCTCTCCCGCTGTTGTGCATGGCAGGCGAAAAGGAAAAACTGTTTAACACCAGGGAACAATAGAGTCCTCGCTCGCTCTTGCTGCTGCTGCTGCAGCTCCTCGTGCTGGAATGGTGGCCGCTCCACGCTCTTCCATTCAGCGGCTATAGCAGTTTTCCATCAGCTAAAAGCGAGACAGCTGTCCGCAGGGGGCTCCAGCTGACTGAGCAGGTTATCTTGCTCTGGGAGGCAGCAGCAGTCATTTACACCAGCTGGAGAGAGTGAGAGACAGAGAGAAACAGCGATGAGGAGAAACACAAATAGCCCAGCGCTGTAATCTCAGTGCAGAGAGTGACTGCAAAAGGCTGGCTTCCCAGACACGTCTCTCCCTGGAATATCCCAAGTGATACACACTAAGAAGAAAAGAAGAAATCATCATCAGACGTGCTGCAGAAACACAGGTCATTCAACCAGAACAGATATAAACAGAACAATATATAACAATTAAGAGAGCATCAGACATTTGTCCTGATAAAACTATGTACAGTGCATTAACCATTTTGTAAACAACAAAAAAATAAGTGATTACACATGCATTAAACAGGCAATTAAGACCTTAAGAAGGGAAATGGAAGAAAATGCAGCAAAAAAAAAAAAAAAATTAAAATACTACCTTTTCTTGCATATATTTATCAAATCTGTTTCAGGTAATGGCATACAGCTATCTGCTATGAGGACAGATGAATATATGTGTATGATAATGTGTATGTATGTGTAAGCCCATCACCCCTGTGGTAGATGAAGTGTGCACATAATATAGAGCACAAGATAACATCCTTTCTTATCCAGCAAGTATGTACACATATATACATGCATAAACATCAACTGTGTAATTTTAAATAATTTGAAGATCAAGTTATCAATCATTTTACATATGAAAGTATGCAGGATACATTAGGCTGTCAAGACGGTACAAAAACGTGGATGGAGACAAAGCTTTTTGAATAGGGATCTTTATCTCTCCCACCCACTACGCAGTGAACAGACACTTTAACAAGCCTAAAGATTGGGCTTCTGACACCTATAAACTGGGAAGCAAACTAGGAATTTTCAAGGAAACCAATATCATATTCAGAAAGTTACATTAAAAATGCAACCAAAAATACACAGTAAGAGCACAGGACCCAGAGCTGAAAAATGATGGAGCTATTGTTGTTTAAAGAAGAAACCTTCAGTCAACCTCTCTTGGGACGCCTGTCATTTTGCACAAGCTTCCCAGACTCAGCCTTTTCACATGCATTAGATTAAAATCAGTTGTGATCAAATAATTCCCAAGTCCTTGCCTGTTTAAATATTCTGACATCAGAGCAAATTAGCAATGTTGAAGGTTGCAAATTCGTCTTTGTTTACTTTCCACTCTGTTACGCCTCTAAGAGGGAATTAAAGGCTCAGGGAGCTATAGCACCATGAGGCTGTGATTAAGAGAGATAAGCAAGTGTGGATTACTGTTCCTCAGCTGTTGAAAAACAGGCAACAATCAGGAGATTATAGGTTGATAAGGGATACATAGAAAGCCATGATCTTAACAAATTTATAGCATCCTGATCCAGAACTTGTACCCTCAGCTAAAAGCACTTCAGAAGATACATTTTATTCATTTCTACATCATGCTGTATTCGCTTTAAAAAGCATGCTTTCCCCCTTCAGCCTTTGCCTTGAACTAGAGAGAACATTGATTTAAAACAATTTTTTTCTGAGTTCATTGATGATTTACATCCATTTTAAAGCTACATCTGTGGTTAAGTTAATCACACACACATTATTTAACAGGCTGTATAGAGGGACTTGAGAATATTCGACATAATAAAAATAATGCCAGCTTCACAATTTATGAAAAATAGGATCAAGAATCTAAGGGCTTCAAGAAGTTTTAAGAACCTCAGGAAATCGATGACAATAGTTGTATTGACTTGCATACTTAAAACATATGTAGCTTATATATTCCTTTGCAAAATTAAGAGTAAAATGTTGGCTTTTTAGCCACAGCTATGCACCAGAGAATGACTCAAGTTTATAGAGAGACTAGGGGAAAAGGCACCCTTTCCAGAGTTATTAAATACAATGGATTCTACCTGGAATTTTTAATGAATGTATAAAGAAAGCCTCTGAGAATATTTTGTACGTGACTCAGATCATCTGGAAACATCATCAGGGAACAGATCATCCATGTAGTTGGCACAATGAATCAAAGTGGGTTTTGACAGCAGAACAAAGCAGCATCATAAGAGAGGGTAAGCACACATACACAAACACTCAAATATTTTTTTGTATTTATGCAACTATAGGACTGCATACTTCAAAACCACTCAAATACAGATTATCGAAGTAAAATATTTTCACACTACTTTTTATGGTTTTACCATTTTTTCAGTCACAAAATCAAAGAACTCCAAAAGAATAATTCCACTTTATTTATTTTTTTAATTATTTTTTTTTGTTAAAAGATATAATGAATTAAAACTGTTCAGAAATAGGTCACAGAGACAAAATGGAAGGAATATTTATTACTCAAAAATATTTGTGTGTCTGGAAGAAAAATAAGGATTTCTGAAGAGCCGGTTTTGGGACACAATCACTTATGCCATACATGCACTCATCTATTACTCAGGACGGGGAAAGTCCAGTGATTCCCCAGGCCAAAGAGCAGGCTGGTGCCTGAAGACACAAACACCAAAACCAACCTCACCAACCTAACTGCAGGAATTAGACTTCTTAAACAAGAGGGAGATTATGCTGATTTTAAGTTTCAGTTGCTGTCAGCACACCTTTCTGGGAATGCTGTTAGCCATTTTCAGCCCACTCCATCTGATGCCCTATTACCCCTCTTCTATTTGCTACAGTGAACGTGGCACCTCCCTCCAGTTAACAATGCAACCACTATTTCCAGCCCACTGGCAATCTTCTAATAATATTTAACTATCATA
This sequence comes from Parus major, assembly GCF_001522545.3. Taxonomy (NCBI): domain Eukaryota; kingdom Metazoa; phylum Chordata; class Aves; order Passeriformes; family Paridae; genus Parus; species Parus major. Next base: position 26,904,433 of record NC_031769.1, read on the forward strand.
ATTTGCCAGTTATTTATGGCTTAGACATTCCCAAGTAAATGGTTAAGTATTTCTGAGAAGAAGCCTCTAGACAAAGCTCAGAAATAAACTACAATTGACATTAGTATGCATATCACAAACTTAATAGTGTCATTGTTGTCCCCTAGAGCACCAACACAAGAGCCTCAAGAGATACAATTATTTATTTAGACGTAGCAGTGGCACTTGGGGATATGGTTCAGTGGTGGACTTGACAGAGATAGGTCAAAACCAAATAATCCTATTATTTTATTTGAGGCACTACAGATACAAGTCTGTAAACTACTCACATAATCACTGACAACTGAGCAACTTTTCATTTTTCTGCTAAAAGTATGACTAACCCCAAAGACATTTATGAAAATGTTTTAAGTGGTAGCCATGAAATATTAGAATAACTTTGCCCACATTTCCTGGCATTAAAGAGAGGATGACAAAGGAAGCATGAAATATCTTTTGTTTTTTGGAGAGAGAAATGGTAAGACATATATTCCAATACAGAATCAAGCTGGCAGTATTCCTCTGCTACCAGGCAGTCCCATGCTAACACCCTTCTCTTTATGAAAGGCCATGAATAAAAGCTTCAAGATCATATTAACTTATATCCTGATGATGTGGTATATCTACATATAGTAAGGCCAAAGAGCATGCAAAGACTACTAAATACATAAACACATTTGTTGCTAGAGTAAGCAATACACAAGATCACTGTTCAGCATCACTTTCATCTGCCTTCAGTTTCAGACTGGTCAAGCCAGAAACTTTTACAGAAGTTTCAGTCCATTTTTATGGATCTACAGAAGATATTTTACAAACTCTCTAACTGTACTTCACTAAACCATCTCTGCTGCATGAATACTAGACTAGTACAAAAAAACCTACAGAAGGAGTACTAGAATAGCCTAAATTCTAAATAGTGAAAAATGTTTTATTTCTGGTGCAGAAAAGTCAAAGTTCTCTTCATATGAACTGTGCTAGTTTTGATTGATCTCAAATACTTTTTCCCCTGTTGTAGGTATGAAAATAACAAATATTGCCAAAAACAACTAAGTCACCAATCTCCTATTCATTTAGCAATATGGTTACAATGACTTTATTATATCCAATGCTCACTGGATAATAGAGTACCAAATATTCCTGAAAAGTATTCTAAATTTGTAAGATGCTGTTCCGCTGCCATATGAATCCAATGTGATGCCCTTGGATATATCCATTTCATGGGATGTAGTGATATGGTTGTCCCCCCTAACTTCTTAACTAGAGAAGTTAGGAAGGTGAAGTTGTTCCCTTAAATATATGTTTCCTTGTAATATCCATAATCTAAAACTATCCACATAACAGTTAAAAGAAGCTTTTGTTCTCTTCATGCCCTGACAAACTCATGGGTCAAAAATTCTAGTTCTGCATTTTGTGAGAACCTTTCATGAAGATACTAAGGTTGCAAGTGTATTGTAATAATTCTCTTCAGATGGGACCTGCAAGAATTTTGTTAGATATTGAGTACTGCATGATGGAATAATTTGCACAGGGCTCTTTTAATCTTTGCTGCACCGTATTATGAACTCTTTACCAGATTCAGAAACAGTCTCTTATTTTTCTTCATATCAATTCTAGGGGACCCTAGTCAGGGAAGCCACAAAAATATGCTAAAAATAAAAAAATCTGAAAAAAAAAATATATTATGTTAGTTTTTCAAAATATGCCCACTCCAATCCTGAAGTCCAAAACTACACCTGCTGTGCAAAACTTGCAGCTGAAGTTATTCTTCAGGAATCCTAAACATATGGCCTCTAGATGTCACACTCGACCATGTCATAATACGCTATTATGGATTTCTCTTTTTCGTTCATAGCAGGTAAGAGGCCTTGATTTTACCCTTCCGGGTATTTATGTCACATCCTCTTTTTGCAATTTTTAAAACAAAAAAGAAAACCAACCCAGCCTCTTTCATACAAGTAGTACAATTATTATGGTTTTCCTGGAATAACTGTTACTGCAAACGTTAGAAGTATCATGATGGCTGTCTGTTAAATCTGTTTCATTCTTTTAGATCATGGATTTGGAGAAAAAATTATGAACTTTAAGAGTTATATGTGTAAGCTGCACAAAACTAAGAAAGTACAAAACATGTACAAAGTGACTGGAGTATAACAATAAAGCATACTTAAACTCTTCAGTGTTTCTTGTTTACTAAAAAAAATTGCTGCAAGAAAAAGTTATTTTTGAAAAATTAATGAAGATTCTACTTCCATTAATGATTAGAAACATCTCACCATCTAGTTCTGATTTGATAAATGCTTTGCTTTTATTAAGATAGCAACTCTTCAGTGGATTTATCGTTTTTTAAGGCTTTAATTTCATTGTTTTATTATACTGGGGGAAGAAGGGTGACGTTAGTTTGATTGTTAATCTAGTTCATATCTAGACATTTTCCTAGCTATTCTTTCATTAGTATAGGTGGGTTTTTCAATTGAAAAAAAAATAATTATAAGCAACAAAATCAACACCCTTGGCATGAAATACGCACAGATCACAAATATTCTTTGTAAGGAGAGCACACTGGTACAGCCAGGATATATGTCTAGAGCTGCTTGCTGGGAGTTCAAGCTGGAGAAATTCAACTAAGAAATCAATGAATTTATCAAGGAGGGCACCCAGCTTTGGATCAAGATACTTGATAAAGAAGCGTATTTACCACCTTTTTTTTAAAGAAAAAAGTTAGTTTTGACCTGGTAATATAATCAAAGGCTACTGGGCTAAAGAGATCAATATCACTGTGAAATGCAATGGTCCAAGAACTGAAGAAGGTCAGATTAAACTGCCTAAATTTACTTTCTGGCCTTAAACTGGGGAAAAACATTGTCTTTTCTGCCCAGATTACACTGGCTTCAATGCCAACCACATGAAGAAGATCCTATCCAAAGATGAGAACTGGCTGAGAAGATCAAAACTGGTTCTATGATGTTTTCTGCCTTAATAAAAAGGTGGGGAAAATATGCATGAGGAAAGTGGTGAATTTTTCACTCAAAAGCTTTTGGTCACCCCTGTTTTGAATAAACTTGAACTTCGTTTGTGCTGGGAATGATCAGCGTGCTCTTCCCGTCACAACCTCCAAAGAGATGTCTGCACAAACTACAACCTCCTCTGTAATTGTGATACCAATATGCACTTGCTTACAGAGTGCTGAGGGGAAACAAAATAAGATTGGGTACAAATGTGGAACATAATGGTGGCCTCTAAGCCACTAGGATAGAAAGCTTGGAAAATAGTGATAGGAAGAGCCAAGAAAACAGGCTGAAATCAAGAAACCTAAGTGAAGAAAAAAAAGACTGCAAGGAAGTAGTGACAACCAGAATTTGTGTGGGTATGCTAAATACTGTTTACTCTTTTAAAACATTAGTTGTGGATCTACAGTTTGCATAGGTATGTGAATAAGACTGCACACAGAATGGAGCCTTTTTCATCTAACTTTGGTTACATGCATTTCACAAAGCCCAATAGGAACTTCGCTAATGGGGAAAACAAACCAACACAGTTGACCATTTAGGTTTGGACTCCAAACCCATCACACTGGATTTTCCAAGAGGTAATCAAATACAGGATTTTAATGGATCTTTCCAAGTCTGTTCTTCCAATGCGTGCATGTACTTTTGAAATTTGTGTTCCTAAAATCAATGGGAACAGCTGCCCCCCATGTCTAGCATGAACTTAGGCTGGAAATAAATGTTTATTTAGACAACAGGCTCACTTCAGGAAAACTCATAGTTTTAGATACAAATAAGTAAAATTATTCAAAGGACCTGAAGAGCAGGCAGGAAGATTTCAAAAACACAATGGAGAGGTAAGTACTGAAATCCCTGGCAAGGGGAACAGAAAGAGAATGAAATAAACAAAGAAAATCAGTGCCCATTATTGCCTTTGAAAATCCTCTCCAGGGAGAGCTTGGTAATATGCACATACCAAATCACCGTAAACAAAAGCCACCTTCAGTCAATTTCAAACCTTTTCCTTATTAAAATCCTATTGATTGATCATTCTTCATCTAAATGTCTGACAAGCCAATTTCCATTTTCAAGGAGGGAAACATTGGTCTTCTTTTTCAGGCCATAAATCACTCAAACATTCTGTTACCAATTCTCAAATTAGTTCAGTAATACAAATTAATAAGAAAATTAAACAAGGCTGATTTCTTTAGTGAGTTGTTCCATTGGTGCAGTTTTTTCTAACTTAACTAATACATTCAGTGGTTTCCAGAAATGCACAGATTCAGTAGTAGTGACAAACACAGTATAGGTGGAAATAGCTTTCAATAACTTGTTAACTTCTTAAGAGTCCTAATTTAGCTGGCCAAAAGTACAGCTGTGTGTTTTGTGCTGGCTTCAACAGATCGATAAACAAGAGGAGTGTAACTTCATACCATTCGGACACAGGGTAAGCTGAGATGAGATTTAAACCATTCTAAATTAACAAATATGGTTCAGTTAACTAAATAAGCCCTAGGATAGAACCCCATTTTATCATTAAAAATAAGACTTTGCAGAATCTTAGCTTATAATTAAAGTTACAGCCCTAAAGATAGTATCCCAAAATAAAACCTTCCCTCTGTAATACTATCTAAAACTTCACAATCCTGTTCCATTATATGGTAGCTGCTTTAACTGGGAGATGGAAGGCAAATCTCTTCCTACAAATCACTCTTACTATTGAAAATTCTAGGTCACTCACTAAAGTCAGCTCTGGAGCAAACTACAATGAAAAAGGAAATCTAAATAAGGAAGGCCACAAAGATAGCAAATTCTAAGTGCATATTAATCCAAGCAAGTTACCATTTCAAAACACACAGAGTGCAAAATGCTGAGCTGTGTTAACAAAACCTCCCATTCTCTTAAGTACTGTCTTTTCTTCCTCCTCTGCTGCTGAGCCCCATCCTCACCTCCATTTTATTGCAGCAATATTTCTATGGCAAAATAAAGCAAGTAGCCAAACCTGTGCACTAAGATACCTGATATCACAACTACATATAACTGAATTTTCTGCATATACATCATGATGCATAATACATTGTGTACTGCTGAAAAATGTATCCTAAATTATCAGCATTAGTATTACAACTAAAGCCTCATTCAAAGCATCAAACCAAGCTTAAGGTGATGTGACACTTTCAGGATGAAAAAAACCCATAAAATTGGCACCAGTGCCTTTCCCTGTGATGACAAAATACAATATAGAAAGTTTTCTCCAATCATTATTACATTGGTGTATCTGAAAATAGGATTAAGAGTTTTGCAAGTAACCGTTAGTGTGAGCTCTGGTACTTGCACAGGTTTTTCCTGTGAGACTCAAAACTTTACTTGGTCTAAATAACTGACAGTTGATTCTATACACTCTCTGCAGAATATAAGACAGCTTAATTTGATATACTGCTCACTGAAGGAAGAAATGGTGTGGAGGAGATTCTCAGTGAAAGAACCATTATTGAAATATTATAGAAACCTGTAAAGCAGTTGTGTCTAGATCAGCATGCAGCTGAGTTGTTACCATCCAGTAGATGATGTAGATGAGTAGAGCATGATTTCCCTGCAACAAGGAAATTTAATTTGCACAGATAAACTAGTGTGGAGAGCATTAAAAATTTGAAGCATTAAAAATTTTGTGATTTTGTAACCGCAGTGGCAATGTTTGAATGATGCTGAGTTCAGGTAAAACAACAACCTGAGTTCAGGTAAATAGGTAGACATGATACACGAGTGGGGAAAAAAAAAAAAAGATTCATCAAGTATAAAGCAAAAGTCAAACTTCACATAAAAATCTGTTTCCTAGATGTATCAATAGGAAAAAAAGTAAGTTATTATGCTTTTATATCAATTATTTAAATAACACAATTTATTTTAGCTTAAATTCTCTTAGTCCCCATATATAAATACAGATATAACGCACAACTTCAGTTGCCTGGCTGACATATCAGTGCTTAAATATAAGGTTACTTTTCTGAGACAACCCACACAGTGAAAGGAAAATAGACATTTTTGCAATATGTTGCCAAATTACTCTCACCACCAGGTCCACCTCCACCCACTTCCTGCAGATACTTCTACATATGCTCAAATATTATCAAATACGTCTCCATCAGACAATTGACTCCGAGGCATTTTCAATCCTTAAGTATGTAGAAAAGCTATTTCTAGTGTATTACTATTTAGTATTTTTCTTTATCAACACCAAAACCAAATAATTCAGACTTTCACATGAAGAAATATGAAGAAAAGAAAAAATATATTCTGCTTCCTCCAAAAACTGTTAGAAAAACATTATAAGCAATGTGCTTTGGAAACCTTGGAGGATAACTGAATGTTAAATGCCCAGATCACTTTAGTCCTTTCTTCTTTCTACAGCTATACAAACAAAACCACAACATATGTAGAAATTTTCCCTAATCTGGTTATTGTACGTGGTCTTATCTAAAGGAGGTTAAATATCTTATGGTCTTTGAATACATCTTAAACACTGAAACTCACTGAACAGCCAGACACATTGTACCTCACTTAGGCTTAAGGAGGGTGCAATGCAATAAATTCATGTCCTGTAAAGCTAAAGGGTTGCCATAGCAAAGACTATACCCTATACTGACAGGATTCAGGAAAGAACTCCATTATATCAAACACTCTAAACATGCATATCCATACACCAAATCCTTCCTCTGTCAATAACTGGTTGACTGACCAACAAAATGCTTGATTTCCAACCTCGTGAATCTGATGCCTTGAGAAGACTGACCTAGAACAGAGGCTAGACAGAGTTAAGAATAAAGTAGGTATTTATTGAAAGGCCTTAAAGGACACACCTTGGGCAGTACAAGAGCCTGGCCAGGGCTACACCCAAGATGAACAAAAAAATGGTCACAAAATGGACGACTGCTCATGAGGTCTCACATTTTTATAAGTTTTGGTCCATCTGCATATTTGGGCTAATTGTCCAATTACAGCTTCAGATTATGAAGTCCCAGCCTTCTTGTTTCCTCTCCTCAGTCCACCGTTGTTTATGGTTTTGGGCCTGAAACTTGTAATGATTGTCCTTGGTATCGAGCTGGAAAAGGAATTGTTTTGTCTACCTACCCTGTGAAGGGAGCTCAGTAACGCTTAATATGAAGTTCAAAACTACACACCTAGGCAGCACAGAGTATGAAAAATATGAAAGCTAAAACTTAAGGCATCAAATCAAGATTTTTTTTTTTTTTTTTCATATGAAACTTAACTATATTGAGTTATTTGATTGCAGTGATATCTGAGAAAAAATATTCTTGATTTGCAGGTAGGCCATTCACAGGACTTTCTCTAAACTCCCAATACTTAATTTTCATATCTGAAGGGACTGGTGAAGTACAATAAAGGTTCCCTGCTTCTGTTAAAAGTTCAGGCTTCTGACTTCATCTCCTAAGTTTTCTAAGTGCACACATAGTTTTGACACAGGGAAGAACCACACATCTTGAATGTTTGACAGAAAGAAGGAAAAAACATCTTCCAATCTCTTTTCCATGTATGCAAGATGAAAATTGTTATTATCTTTGGTCAGGACAAAATATCTTCTTTCCACCGAACATTTAAAATTTTCAAGGAGATCTATTACAGGGAGATTTTCACAGTGCTGTCTTTGTAAGGGATTCTACAGAAAGAAAAATAATTGAAATGTTAATAGGGGATGGCATTTTCACTACATTCACAGTTGGCACATAATACAGATATCCACTTTCATTTTTTTCCCCACTTGAAAAAAAAAACTGCACTAATTCCCTTTCTCTTCTGCATTTCATATTCTGTTTCAGGTTCTGATGCTTATGCTAATTATAATTTCAAGCAGTGATCTTGATAGTAGCAGTAGACATGATATCACAATGAAGCAATCAAAAATTAGTTTCTTTGGCTTTGTATAATGGAATACAGAAGACTATTCATTTGATTTCAGAATGGATCATTAGCCATTGTATTCTTAAACCATTTAAGAGAAATAATTTGAAATCAAACAATAAATAAACCTAATGCATACCTCTAAGGAGAAAGTAATTAAAACAGATAGCAAACATTTGCTTTATTGTTTCTTCCCCCCCTCTAAATTATGATTTTTGCAACAGTTCTTTAAAAGGCTTTCACTTAAACTGCATTGCAAAAATGAGATCATATTCATTGTATGCTCATCATTAACTCAACTGATGGTGTTTTAATTCCTGCAACATACAGAGTCTGATGTTCGTTTTGCAATTTGACACAGCTAGTGTGTGCTGAGAATAATTAGCTTCACTATCGCAGAACAAATTCTTTCTTTGCAAAGCACACCCCCCATTTTTTAAAAAAGATTGTTGGAAAACTTTGAAGGTTTTTCTTGTTTTACACAGAAACAACTCTTTCATTATTAATTAGCTTTTCTGTACCCTGATTTTCCCTAATGAACTAATAATCCATGTTCTACCTGCTAGTAAACACTAAGAACTAAAATATGAGAAATGACACTTAGTACAAGTGTTATGTCTGCTCTACTGAAACACATTTGATTATAAACAGTAAATGTAATTTAAAAGACTAAGGATTAACCAGAGAGAAACAAGCAAGGAAATTCATTACAATTTACCAATTCTTTTCCGTCTCCTTTCTGATTATTGAACTATGATGGCATATTGCCTTAGACTTCCCATAGAAAGCCAAGCACCACACCCATAGTTCGGTGAACATATTATGTTAACATATGTGAGTATATAAATGAAGTTAAACAGTTACAATGTTCAAAAATATTGGTCTACTCAACCTATTCTCAGAACTACAATATAGTATTCATGATGTGACATCTGGAAATGTGCCTTATGTTAAAATGTTATGAACATCAGTACAGGGCATGAATCAGCAAGCACCAGAGTAACACCTGAAAGTCAGCAAAGGTGGAACCCTATGGCACTGTGGGCTGATTTCACGGGTGGTCTGAGGCTGGCTGGCTGACACACACACACAGATTGTGGGGAAGCACAGGTTACACACAGGCCCAGTAGCTTGCAGATGCAGTGCCCAAATCTGGAGAAGTGCAGGCTGCCACTAATCCATTGCCCAAAACCTGACTCTGGGACCAGTCAGAGAGAATTCTGCCTTCTTGCCTCTCCTCTCCCCAGCTCAGTTGTGCCAAGTCACTGCAGTGCTAAGTGGGACACGTGTCAGGTGACTTTCAAGATAAGCATGTTTGTGTTTGCACAAGTGAGATTTCCTGCACAGAGCCCATCCTTCCTTGTTTGGTCCACTAACAAATTGAGCACAACAGCACTCTATTGCCTGGAGTTCAATTCCTCCTCTCCCCATCACAACACAGGCAGAATCTTCCCCTCAAATGCTGGTATTTTTTGTTCCCCATGCCAGAAATAACATTTAGACCTTATTGTATTCCCTAAAAGCCTAAAGCAAGAGAACTAATTCTGCAGTCTGAGAATTAGATATTCCAGAATATCTCTTATTCCTTACTCCCCTCACCAATTATATCCAAGGTGTTTTTGCAGGAGTAGTATCATTAATCTCTTTCTGTGGCAGTATAACACTGTAGGCTCCAGGAGTTAGACACAGTCATTGGCATTTAGGCCAATCACATGTCCTTGAATATTACTCAGATGGGAGAAGGCAGTTACTGTGACCTTCAAAAAAAAAAACCCATGCAATGCTAATGTTGCATCCAGAAACAGTAATTAGGGTGGGGTTTTTTTCTGACTAATATATGATTGTCATCATCACGGGATACAGCAGCAATCCTAGCCTATTCTCATAAAGTTTCAAATTACTTGGGCAAGAACAAGAGAAAAAAACACCAAAAATACATTAAATGAGAACTATTAACAGAACTGAATGGTCTTCAGACCACCTACATAAAGAAACAGAAACACCAACCTGAACTAGGGCCAGTAGATAAACTCAGAAAGTTGATCATGTTGAGATGTAGCCACCTGTACATAAAACTGCCAAACCAAATCTGATTTTTCTATCACACTCTGACATTCTACATAGACATACAGGTAAAAAGCTTAGAAACAAAACCAAAACATAAACAAAACAACAACAAAGATAGAAACAAAACTTCAAAACTCAACCCAAACCTAAACCAAAGGCCTCTTAACCCCAAACTCACCCAGAATATTACCTTGAAATAAGCACAGTGGTGGCAGGTGACCCACCTGAGCCAGTCCCTCTGCACACAAGATACTGTCCCACAACTCTGAGATAACATTAACCCTCAGCACCTTGGACAGAGGTTTAGGGAAGCTCTGCTGATATCAAACCCTTTTCTGCTTCTATTTGCTCATTTAATGGAGCCCAAGGACCATCTTGACAGCATACTCCTTATTCTTACATCAACATTTGGCAGTTAATATACAGAGCTAGTAAAAAAAAAAAAAAAAGCTTTATGTTATCCACTCCTTGATACAGAAACCATCAAAGCCTGAGATTGTGCTCCATTTTTTTTACATACATTAGAGAGACGCTGTAAAAATATTACCCTTTAAACTTTCTAATTATTTTACAGGAAATAAAATATTGTCTTTGAGCTGTATCCCTGTTGCCCACAGAAGTTAAATTATTTCTTTAGCTATTTCTCCTTTATATATTAGAAGAAGTCATAATACCAAATGAACAGAAAATAAATTGAACAGCTGGATTAATTTAATTAGAATAATAGAATCATAGAGCAGTCAGAGTTTGAAGAGACTCAGACTGGACTGAAGGGACTCAAAGAAACACTGGCCCAAAATTTACACCATGTGCATAACAGCATTCCCTGAAAGCTCCTTGAGCTCTGCCGGGCTTGATGCTGTCATCACTTTCCTGGCGAGCCTGATCCAGTGCCCACCCTCTGAGTTAAGAACCTTTTTCTAATATCCAGTATAAGAACCCCTTTACACAGCATCCTGCTATTCCCTCGGGTCCTGCCACCAGTCACCACAGAGAAGACATCAGTGCCTGCCCATCCACATTCCCTCATGAGGATGCTGCAGACCATGATGAGGTCTCCCCTCACACTTGATAAAAATCTATTTAGAATACAATTGTTTTAGTAGAGGTGAAAATAATATATACACTTCCATCCTGATTAATGTAATAAATTATTATCAAATTTGTTTGAGTTTATTGAAAGGGAGAACAGAAATCAGAATCACTACAGTATCAGTGAGTCTACCTTAAAAAACAGAAGAAAAGCTCAGCATTGTAAAAAAAGATTGTCTGCAGGGTCTTCCCTTGGATGGTAAAATTGGTCACATTTATAATAAAGCATTACACTACTTCTAAGATGAAAGGAAAGGGGGAAAGGCAAGAGAAAGGGAAAGTTATTATTTCAACAATATGAAACAATTGTGATTTTATTGACCCAGTTTAAATTGTTATTCTTAAAGCCAGTGTAAGCACAGTTAAATTTAAACCTCTAATTATCATGTAGATTATACTCAGATGAGACATAGAAGAAATTTTGCTGATGTTCACTGCAAGAAATCAATACAAAACTAAAAGAAAAATAAATTATTTCAAAGATGCTCTTAAAAATAGACTTAAAAATTACTATTTGGATCCACCTGCAGGCCATTTCAGAAAGACTGTAGCTGAGGGGATGAGACAGCAGGGAAACCCATTCAAGCTGATCCAATTTAGATATGCAAATTTTATCTTGTGTGTTTGAAAAGAACATTATGGCACAGGATAATTTGCACCTTGAGTTCCAAAGAATAATATTTCTAATCTAATGGAAACATGCCTCCATTGTTCACTTTCCCACTCTCCAGGTTCAGGCCAATCTACTGCGCTCCTACCCATTTGAAACTGCCCATGAAACTTTTCTTCTCCATATTTGAAACAATTAACTAACACTAAAACAACAAAACAACAACAAACCCACAAAACAGAAAAGACAAAACAAAAGGAAAATAGGTATTCATTCTAGTAGTTACCTGAAGAACAGCAATGTTACAAGTGACTGATGAATGGTACAACCTGAAACAGTAATGGGCCTCACTTAATTTCCACTCTAGGGATGAAATGCTAAATGAAACAACTGCAGTTTAAGATCACATCTTTGACACAGTGCACTCTTACCTTATTTCTGTTTTTGTTTTTTCAAGTAGTGATATTAGCTTAGTGCTAAAGTTTTGTAAAAGCTGCACATGGTTTGGGATGTTTCAGTGGGAACACCATTTCTAAATCACAACATTGCTAGACACATAAATTCATACAGAAGAAAATTAAAATATGTGAACTGCAGTACCAGAAGTGTGACTTGTACCTAAGTAATACCATTATCATACACTACTATAATTTTAAACCTAAAAATAAAAAATCCATAAAAATTAAAGTGCAAATTAAAATTTTGAAATAATTGAAAAAAAAACTTGAGTTTTATGAAATTCATGTTTCAGATTGCCTTTAATTGTCTTTAATTTAAAAGGGAAACTATGCAGTTTCACATTTTGAGGTAAATCGAACACCTTTGTGGAACCTCTCCCACTTCAAACAGGTACAAGACTTATCTCACATTCATCCACTCTTTTCACAGTGTTAATAACACAACTAACATTAAGAATTGCTGGAGATAACAGTTACATGTCCTTTACCTATTAACCCAACTATACCTGACCGTCCATTAACAAAGGTCAAAAAAAGGACAAAGATTTTAGAAAGAAGTTGTCTCCAGACGTTCACTACGCACAGCTGGTCAGGCTGACAGTTTATTAAAAATACAGCTCTCCAACTACAAATCCCAAACAGGACAGATTGGCAGCAACAGAAATCTGGAAGCTTAAATTTCCACGAGTATGTCTGCTCCCATCACACTGCCTCTCAGTTTTTTAGTAAAAATCAAAGTAATTTTGTAATGTGCAAACTTCATATTTATATTGTAATCACACCATAACCGCAGGTCATGTAAACAAAAATGCAATTAGAAGGCAGACCAGCAAATAAAAGGTTAATCTGCTGAAAATGAGTCCAATCCAGGACTCCTCCTATGCTCTCCATCCAAAACAATTACTGGAATGGCCCTAGTCCTGATATTAGTGGGAGCTGGCACAGACTGTGAACCAGGAAATCAGCACAGGAAAAGTGCAAGACCTACGCTTGTGCTCTCCAAAACAGAAGAGCCACAACAATAACTCTGTAACAGTAAGTTTTAAGCACCCCATTAAATAGTGCGAAAGAATGAGAGTTCTGAGGGGGCTGTGCTGCATGGCTTGTTGGACAATGAATGAGCTGAAGGGGCTCAGCAGTAGGCAAAACTGTGGGCTGTGGTAAAAGACCCCTCTGTGGGAAGAGGAAATGGAAATGGATGGGACATCAGGAAGCCTTCCACTCTCCATCAGATGGCAGCTAAACCTGCAGTGTTAGATAGGCTGGACCTTGTCTTTAGAGGAGATATTCCTCTACCACGGAGTTTTATATTAATAGTATCTTCATAAAATACCTTTTTAATTTGTGTCTGATTCCAAATTGCTACCTTAACCATAGTGGAAGTCTCATGAACATGTAAGGAAAACTGAGGAAATTAAAATAATTCAAAATTTATTAATAATTCATAAATTTTCACACTTTGAAAGGGCACAGAGGAGCTAAGTTGTAAGAGAACTCAATTTGTATGGGTTAAAGAATTCACTTGACACCCCTTTGAGCCAAAAGCACCTAGCCACATGGCTGAAATAAGAACTACTTGCATCTTTTTAGCATCCCCCAACTGCTGTCTTCCTCACCTCTGCCATTAGGTTGCTTTCAGCTGGGACTTCTGTGGCTGTGATGCAGGATTTTGAACACAGAAAATGCTTTAGCTAAATTAATAATTTCAAAAATAAAAACAGAGAAGTGTCTTTTTTTGTGGATGTTAAACTTTATAAAAGATGAAAGTTTCCAGACATTTCAGTCAGCACTAGGATTCAGAAACTAAAATAACACAAAATATTTATATAACCTATGAGCTGTATTAGCAAAACTTGTATCTTACTATGTCACAATTTGCATTTCTTCTGTTTAGACACCTCCTTGATATAATTTCATTTATACAATACATTAAATCTGTATAGTAATTATGTTTTTCAAAATCCCATTACAATTAACACTTTCCTTTCCTACTTTTAATATAGTCCTCCCTTTCCTGTTAAATGTGCTTTCCAAGAAGATTGAAACATTAATTTCCTCTATATATTTTTCACAGGGCAAAGGAAAGAGTAAGACTCAAGATTTAAAAACAAATCTTTTGACAGGAAACAAACTCTTCAATTGAATTAATAGGTTACTTTAATTTCATTACACCAACTTATGTAAGTAGCAAAGCACCAAGCCACAATTAAGGGGGAGGAAAATCCCTCTGGGAAAATAAAAAAAAAAAAAAAAGTAAGAAAAAAATTATCTTTTAAACATATTTCCCAGATCCACCTATTACATATTAGTTTGTGGTAAAAATAAGGAAGGTGCATGTAGAAGCAGACAGATTTTCATTAATTCCAACTGTATTCTGTGTTTCAATATACATCATAAATAAAAAAGGAAATTCAACACTTCCAAAGTGTTTCTAGACAAAGCTTTTACTCACTTCAATCATGTCATCTACTTCACTCCTGTAATTTAAAATTGATCATTCTAAGAATAAATCCTGAAATATTTCCTTGAATTCCAGGGAGAAACTTATTGCAAGATGAAAGACAAGAATTTTAGTTAGATAAGTCAAAACTCTTGTTATAGCTACTACTTTGGTATTTTATGTGGTCCTTAATTCAGAATAGCTGCTCACCATTGCCTTTCAAATCTACCAGATTATCCAGGCATAAGAACACTTGCAGGCCAGTAAATATTTGCAGAATAGCCTCTGTTTTAGTGATTAACAATCCATAAAGAGATTTTAAGCAAAGCTGCCAGTTTAATCTAGCAGGGCTTTGCATCCAGTGTGCCAGACTGAGTCCGACAGTTTTAGTAGCAAGGCAATGATGCAGCTACAGCATCTGAACTAAGGCAGTGCATTTTTAAGAACCCAGGGGAGTTACAGCCCCATTTACTCCATCTGTGATACACCATGGGGGAAAGAGAAGCAAGGTTTACTACGTACTTATCTACAAAATATGTTGTCAAGCAGTTATGTTCAGTACACAGAAGTAAGTATAATGTTTGTAATGTGTATAAAACATCTGGAATATTATTATTTTCAGCACAAATAAGCAATTTTTTCATATTCTGACATGAAGTGTTTTTATAACAGCATTCAGTCATTCCGTGTAATTTCTGAGACCAACAGTTTTCATTAGAGCTGACAGTATATTTCTTCATAGTGAAGCCACAAAGGTTTTCCCTTTTACAAATAAGCAGGCCATTGTGGCCAAACCAAGATAAAACCTCCGAGATCACTCAGGCTGATGTGCAGGGTGGGTTATTCTTGCCCTGCTCTACCTTCTGTTTTCCATTCATTCTTGCACTAACACAGGGTTGAATATATGAGAAGTTTCTCCTGGCTTTGTAAAGCAGGACTTCACAACACTTCCATATGTACCCTTACAGAACTCTCCAGCTAAAGATATCTCTCCACTTTACCTATGCCATTGGTGAAGGGTTATACTCCCCTGGCAGCAATCTGACCCCAATGGACAGAACTCAACTCCTAGAGTGATAAACAGAATTGATATGCACAATACATTTTTTTAAATAAAACAGAGCAAAACCCCTTTTTCATTTAACGTAACACAACTAGAGAAATGCACAAAACATGATTCTTACCTTTTAAAATAAGCTTGAAGCTAAAGCTGCTCTCCCAGCATTAGCAAAGGTGATGAACCCTAAATATTTTCAATTTAAATTTGTCATCAATCTGTTGGCACCAGGAGGACAGAATTCTGCTTTCATGAAGTCACATTATATGTCGGAATTTGACCTATTTTCTCCAAATTGAGGTGAACATGGTATGTTTAAGTAGACTGCTTAGATATTGGCTCTAATACCCACAAGCTTAAGTAAATATGCACAAATAAATCCACAACAGAAAAGCTGTGTTATAGTAAGTGAACTGATCCACCACCATATCACAATGTTTTCAGTTTGATAAGACCTTAGAATTTATTTTTATAAAAAAATAGATCATCTGAAAAGAAAGAAACAATGAGGAAAAATTAACCAAAACAATGGTTGAAATAGCATTACTTAATTTTAGGACAGAGTACTGGCCTGGTTGTTCAAATGCTGATCTTTCTGGGTTCTCTTCCCATAACACTGATCTACTTTTTAGCTCAGGTTCTTCTTCAGTGACCTCTTGTTGAACTGAGATTTGCATCTTTACTATACTCATAAATGACTCCCATAGGTATTTCCACACTAGAAACTTTCTTTTGAGATTTCTTTGATAAGGCTGCTCTCATTCACCAGTTGTACTCCCAGTCAGTAAAGAGTAAATGACAACCCTTACACTAGAGAAGTATTTCCATTTACTTTCAACTAATATTTTAAAGACCAGCCTCCATTGCTGCATTCTACAGACCACTAGTGTTTACAGTTGTGGGACAAGCTTGCACAGATTTGTGCACCAACAGTAAACTTAGCTTTAGATATTTACAGAAATAACAATTCTCAAAACAGGACCTAAGACTTCTATTTTTTTTTCTTTTTTTTAATATTTTTTTTTTCTGTATCTTGTTCATAGAATCACAGAATGGTTTGGGTTGGAAGTTATCTTGAATATCATCTAGTTCAAATCCTCCTGTCATGGACAGGGACATTTTCCACTAGACAAGGTTGCTCAAAGTCCCATCCAATATGGCCTTAAACACTTCCAGGGATAGGACAGCCACCACTTCTCTGGACTACTGATTCAAATGTCTCAGCACCATCACAATTACCAATTTCTTCCTAATATCTAATCTAAACTTACCCATTTTCACTTTAAACCTATTCTTCCTTGTTCTATCACTATCTGCCCTTGTAAAAAGTCCCTCTCTGGCTTTCTTGCAGGCCTCCAGTAGGTACCAAAATGTGCAATAAAGTCTCCTCAGAGCCTTCTCTTCTCCAGGCTGAAAAACCTCAACTATTTTAGCCATTCCTCACAGGAATGGTGCTTCAGACATCTGAACATCTTCATGGCTCTCCTCTGGACTCACTTCAACAGGTCCACATCTTTGTGTTGGGTCTGCACAGACGGATGCAGCTGAAGTCCATTTGGGGGTATCATCAGAGCAGAGAGCATCCTCCAAACTGCTGGTCATGCTGCTTTTGATACAGTTCAGGCTTTCTGAGCAGCAAGCACATACTGTGTGGGCATGTCAAACTTCTTATCTGCAAACACTCCCCAGTCCTTCTCCTCAGGGATGCTCTCAATCCGTTCTCCACCCAACTCGTATTTGTGCTTGAAATTCTCCCAGCCATGTTGAACCTCAAGACATTTACATGGGCCCACCTCTCAAACACGCCAAAGTTCCTCTGGATGGTATCCCTCCCTTCCCTCCACTCTCTCCTCACACACACCTCAGTGTCATCAGCAAACCTGCTGATCATCAGCAAAGATGCTAAGCAGTGCTGGTAATTGCTAAGAAATGGGACTTCACAGAAAAGACAAATGTCTTGTACCAGTCAGTGTTGCTGCTCAGAACCCATGATTTTGCAATACAATAAAGTTTATGTTTATGTATACTGAGGATATCTGTATAAAGATACACTGTAAATCCATGGTTTCTAATTATTCTAATAAAGCATCTCAAGAATGCTGACTACACACAGAGAAATTATATTAGTAACGTTTCAGTCTTCAGTCCTTTGAAACTACAGGTTATTTTTTAAGAAATTCATATATGAGTAGCTTCTACTGTTTGCAAAATAATAACAGAATTTGGAATAAATCCAAATGCACTGTTGTGAAATCTCACAGTCAAGGTCACTAAAGGTTATTTTAGGCTAATTTTGTTATGCAAAATATGAGACTTCTAAGCTATAAATGACTGCAAAATTATGACTATTAAGTGCTTGAAACTCTTATTAACTCATAATTATAAGTTGTAATATTACAACTTATGTCTTACCTATGAAATTCATAAGTATATTCATTAATATGTGAGAGCACATATAAATTAAAATGAATTCATATAATTCCATCATTCTACCTGGAGTCTGTTGCTGTTGTTTTTGGGTTTTTTAGTTTCCAGTGTAAGAAAAATATCAGACAGTTCAAGCATGGCATTATATTACAATGTGTTCCTGGAGAGTTCTCATATTTATCTCGCATTGTTATTGCAACAACTACCATTTCATTATCAATACTTTCATTATCATGCCAGGGAGGCATGAAAGTTAATGGAACACATGTCCTAATCCTGAAAGGACAGACTGACACTAATATGAGGAACATATTAACAGACAAATATTGTAGGAGGTACTGGGGAAAAAAAACAACTTAAAAAGAAATAAAAATCCATATAGATGTCTTGCTAGTGATGGAATGCCTATCTGTAGTCCTGACTTCTATGACTCTGTCACTGAAAAAAAAAAAATACGAGCACTAAGTCAAGGAATAATTATAACATAGAAGACAAATAAAAAAATACAGAGATGGATTTATTATCCATAAACCAGAAGTCCTACAGAATTACATAGTGCACTGATTAACTTATAGTCAAAGCAAACTATATACTGAAAGAGATAAAGATTTAATTTCATTACTGGCACCCATGGACACGCCTCTCCTTAAGATTCAGTTATCATACTGAATCATATGTAGGATCTTGTTTCATGTAGAAAAACAGAAGAAGAATTAAGCTAACATGAACTACAGAGAGAAGCCACTAAATATTACTAAAGGAAGCCAAAATGAGATAACTCAATGTTTAAATTAAATACATATGTTTCTATTCATAAAGTAGACTTTACAACAAAAAATATATGGCTATACAAGAGGGGTGTGAGATTAATTACAGACTGCATAGGTATAACAAATACCTCTAAAGCTATTTTGTAATTCACCTTGTATTGCAAGAAGATTTATTTTTTATTTAATTTTTCTGATTATTTCCCTGCATTTCTATAGAAATGCATGTTTCCTCTATGTAGGCTCCTCAGAGGGGCTAGTTGGAAGACATGGAAGCCAAGACTAATCACTGAAAAACCACTAAAAAGAAATATTACCTGAATGAGATACTTCTATAAAGTGTGCTCAGAAGTAGCATTCTCAGTCACTGTATGAAGGCAGATGGAAATTACTATCTGCTCGTCCTTCAGAGTTTACCTGCCTTATTTCTAAAAGCAGCAAAACAAAACCAAAAAAATAAGCTTACAAGAATAATTTCAAGCATGGGGTATAGCATGAAGATGCTAATTTGGATTATACAATAAAATGTCAACAGAACTATCTCCTTTGTTTGTTTACACTTCCTTGCACCTTTTAGTTAAAAATTCTTCGTTTAATCCTTGCAAAAATATATGCTCCACCCCATGAGACCTTCCTTCCACTTTTCTCAATTACCAATTCCAGTTATTTACCAAAAACTAACTTACCTTATGCATATTTAACAACTTTACACATGTGTTTATAAATAGAGTGCTCGAAAGCACAATTTTCTGAAGGTCATTTGTGAGGAAGAGCAGTGGTGAGAGCTGTGCTTGCCTGGCCACTGAGGGAGATGCTGAAGAGGAAGGCACTTGTGATGGCTTTCAGGGCATCAGCATCTGAGGGTGACAGGGCATGTGACACCAGCAGGCAGCACGCCTCGGTTAACGCCTGAGGTCAGCACTGCTCCAGGAGCAGATCTCTACAGCAAACCAGAACATCCCAGCAGGGAAACAACACCCCTGGGCATCAGCCATCTCAGCCACATGCCTCAAAGCTGCCAGGTGCAGTCGTGTCCTGGGGAGCACAAAGCTCTTGGTTGTGTGCCAAACTCTTCACCTCTTTCAAACTTCCTTACGCAGACAGGATGAAAATTTGTGCCAAAGTACACAACACAACACCTCCCTTTTAATGGCTAAACATCTATTCGTTTGTAAAAGGAGGTTAAATAGTTGAGAGCTATCCAGGGGGATAATGGTGCAACGTTCTGGCATGTAAATCTAGTCCCAAATCCTGTTCTGTGCATATACATGTGTTACCAGTACGTACAGCAAGCAAAGTTTCAGAACTCAGCGTTCCTGTAGAATCTGGAATAAGTGCTTGGCCTTGCAAATTCCAACAGAAACCGTATAAAAACGGGAACAGAATAACTAAGAAATCGCATCAAACTACAGCATTTGAGCATTCTTAATTACCAAAAAGGATATCTATTCCACTGTTCTGAATCCTACTGTTCTGAATACAAACATGAGCTGATTCATTAACAAGAAGTGTCATCATAGCACTTAAGCTTTCAAAACAGCATTTCCATGGAATTTCCATGGGACAGGATACATACCACAGCACAGCACTTAAGAAGTTTCCTTCACTCTGACACAACAGTAAATGTATCTAAATTGTTAAATCAATCATTACATCTCATACTCCAAATTAGCTCAAGGTGTTAAAATGAATAGTTCAAAACAGCAGAAGAAACCCAAGTGGTCAATACATGCTTGATCATTTGGGACTCATATCTTTTTATTCTATTTAACAAAATAATAGAAATCAACAGAATATTCTTGAACTCTAAAGTTCTATGTTTCACCTCCTACCACGGACATTTTAAAGCTACCACAACCTGTCCAATGATGTTGTATCTTTTACTTCCCATGACTAAATATTCTTTAAACTACTTCACTCCTGCATTTTTAACTTTATTAACAGTTAAATTCTCCACAAAATTGGAAAGGATACAAATACTTCAATACTTCAATATTATTATAAAGAAGAAAAAATTCCTTTCGTGGTTTCAAGACTAACCAAGAAGGTCATTTTAAGGCTTTCCTCCATGCATTTTAATAATTTCTCTTAAATTTGGAATGTGCTGACTGAAAACTTTAGTTAATATAGAAGCCAGCTGCTACCAGTATCCCATTGTTTATTTTCACAAAGTCACCAAAGTTCTATTATTTTAATATATTGCATATTCATGGTGTTAAGACCTCAACTCATACAAAAGATCTCAATATTCTCATTAAAAATTATAAACTCATTAAATTTCAATACCCAAGTTACATTAAAAGTGAAAACCAACAAAAGGCTTTTAGAAGTAAAGTATTTTATCAAACAACTTGAACAAAGGTGAAAAGAACAATGTCTAGTTTAATCTGGGTATGTTGTCAGTCACTTAAAAAATACTTTTACTTCCTGTAAAATTATCTCTTTGAAGTATATAAATTAGCCTTAACATCTGTGTGAAAATGTACATAAATACAAAAAGGAAGCTTAGGCAAAATACTTCTGAAGAGGAGAAAGTTGAGGAAGATGGGTCAGAACCACTCATCAGAACCTATCTCCACTCCCTCCAAAATGCTAGTTAAAAGCTTAGTGCAGGTTATTAGGACTGGGGTCGCTTCTCAAGCCTACGTCATTGTATACAGCATAGACAATGGCTAGAGAAATTTGCTCAGCTTTTGTTTAGAAGAACTCTTTTCTTCAGCTATCTGTTCAATCACATCTGCACAGAATGTTCTGAAACAAAAGTTACACAATCAAGTCTGACCTACAATCTGAGAGTTCAAAGATAAAGAGCATTTTTCAGCATAAATCAGTCAACCATAAAATGCATTTGATTTTTTTTTTTCTTGATTAATCAAGTGCATGAACTTTCGTACTGCTGTGCTGGGAAAAATGGGTATAATTTTCTCACAACTATTTCAAGAAGTACATGCATTTTTGATGGAAATGTGCAATATTGCACTGCCTGTGGTGTTCTGAATACATATCTTGAATAGGATTCATCAGTGTCCATTGTTGTTATCCACATTTCAGCTATATTTCATTACAGTCAATAAAGACCTAGGCAGTAAGATACAATTTATCTTGCCTGGAAGTATATTTCTAAAACCAGTCAGAAGAAACTTACCCTAAAATATCAAAATACACTTTGAATATAGAAAAGGCAGCATGCTATGAACTCAGCTACAGACACGTAAATTAGATTAGGCCCATGTTATCTGGCTTCCAGGTTTGGAGTATGTTCCTTCCTTTGGTAACAATAAAAAAGTCCTATTTATATGGTAATTACAGTTCTTCAGCACTTCCATTCATAAAGCACTCTACTCCCTGTTCTCATGCTTTTCATAAGCTTCCCTTCCAGCTCATCACTGTTTTGGACTGAGAAACATTTACAAAATCTGGACCATAAACACATAATATTTTCCAGGTCATCTTGAAGCTTTCTTACACTTCCAGTGTGACATACAACTGCAGAGATCTGGCTCGGCAGAGAAGAGAGCAGCCTCTGCAACCTGCCAACAATAATCAAATGCAGAAAAACACGGCTGCTGCAGCCAAGCAAAAATGCTCCGGAGCCAGGCTGGAATGTAGGTTTGAGAGCTTAGGATTGGCTCTAAGGGATAATATGTTTATATTATCACCCAGAAAGTCAATGATTTTTATTATATTAATTGAAGGTATTGCCCATTTGATCATAACAAAAGTGCATGACGCAACATATTTGTCAGTGATGGACCTTTCCTTAGCACCAAAAGCTGTCCTATAACTTTCATACAACACTCCCTTCCCAAAATAAACCCCGTCACCTAATTAAAAAGGAAAGAAATTGAAATCAGTATTATTTAAATAATTAAAAAATTAAATTCATCACTAAAAGAAGAGATTTATGAAAGTGAAATTATGGAGTTACAGAATCTCAACTCAGCTTTGGAATTACTGAATCCCAACCTAGCTTATCTGTGTCCACTACTACACAGATGGACTTGTACTCCTCACACCACATTTCTGACTACCTGCAAATTATGTTGGTTCAGAGTTTCACATGATCCTCGGATTTACTGGGCTAGATTTTGCTTGGTCATTACCAAACCCCACACCCCCCAGATATTTCCATATCACTACATGTGATCCATGCCAGTTTTCAAAAACACATTTATTTTAACAGAAAATTTTTAGCACCCAATATTTATACCCCATCTGAAGGAATTTATGTATCTTATACCAAGTAATACTAAAGATTGCTATCAATGAAATAAACAGGGGTTTTTGCAGTTTCCTTGAGCAATATTTATGTGATATTTTTCTACATCTCCTGCTCTTCTGCACGCTTTTAAACTATCAACATCAATCACCAAGAACACTTCCAGTATTGATTTAGCAGATTAAAACAAGTCTTTTAGTCTTTCTACTAAATGCTGACTTTTAGTCTTTCCTGCACTATTTCACAGCCAAAGACTGAACTAATTATTTGTCAAACCAGTTGCTCTCAAGGAGTTACTTCTTCTTCTGACTCTGTAAGCCCTCTCTAGAGTCACTGTTTTCCTCAGCCAAGAATTCAGGAGCTCCCTGAAAATAAGGCCTACACTTCTTGTTTCTATAGGCATTGTTTTGACTTTACACCAAATCATACTTTACCTGCATAAATGCATATTATCCGCCAGCCCAGATTACTCTGCAACTCTAAAAAACAAGTTATCAACTGCAAATTTCATGGGCATTGATTTTGAAAATTACAGTCAGGTTATTATGTAAAGTATAAAATACCACCAAAAGTACCTGTTTCCTAAAACAGGTCTGTATAACAGAAACAACATAATTCAATAGTGATCCTAGGTTGGTGTTTTTTGCAGTGTGACCAATAGGAGATTTTTCAATCCAGTTGATGCATATTCCTTCATAGGTTTTATTTCTCACTTCTAGAGAGATGCCAAATTTCTATTTAGAATTCCACTAGGTACTTCCCATGTCTTATCAAAGCCTGGCCACTTATCTTTATCAGGTAACATTAAAATACCTTAGGAGGTTTATACAACACATATAAAACACAGCATAAAATACACAAATTTGAGGTTTAACTAGACCAAATGTAAGGTGCTGCATCTGGCTGGAGCAACCCCAGTATCAACACAGGCTGGGAGATGAGCAGGTTGAGAGCAGCCCTGCCCAGAAGGACCTGGGGGTGCTGGTGGATGTGAGGCTGGACATGACCTGGCCATGTGCACTCACAGCCCAGAAAGCCAAAGGTGTCCTGGGCTGCACCAAAAGCAGCGTGGGCAGCAGGGCAGGGGAGGGGATTCTGCCCCTCTGCTCTGCTCTGGTGAGAGAGATCCCACCTGGAACACAGCACCCAGCTCTGGGGTGCCCAGCTCAGGAAGGACAGGGAGCTGCTGGAGTGAGTCCAGAGGAGGTCACCAAGATGATTAAAGGGATGGAGCACCTCTCCTGTGAGGAAAGACTGAAAGAATTGGGACTGTTGAGCCTGAAAAAGACTAAGTTTCGGGGTGATCTAATTGCAGACTTCCAGTACCTGAAGAGAGCCTACAGGGAAGTTGGAGAGAGACTATTTATGTGAGTAAAATGTGACAGGACAAGGGGAACTTGTTTCAAACTGAGAGTAGGTTTAGATTAGATTAGGAAAAAAATTCTTTACTCTGAGGGTGGTAAGGCACAGGAAGAGATTGCCCAGAGAAGTTGTGGACACCCCATCCTGGGAATGTTCAAGGCCAGGTTGGATGGGGCTCTGAGCAACTTGGTCTAGTAGAATGTGTCCCTGCCCATGGCAGGTGGCTGGAATGAGATGATCTTTGAGGTCCTGTCCTGGTTTGGAACACCCCAGGACAGGTCCCTTCCAACCCAAATCATTCTATGATTCTATGAAAATACATAATTAAGGACAAGGTAGAAAGAAGTGTCAGTCAATATATTTCAAGGAAAAATATGTCACATCAAGCACTTTTTAAAAAATATTATTCTTATTGCAAGCATTCAATTGTTATTCTATGCAACTTTTGGCTCTCATGTTCAGCTGTGATGGTGAGGAAACACATTAAAAACACTGGAGATATTTCAGCTCTGGGGAGGGAGGGAGGGTGGGGAAAGGCACCATATTCTGAATTAATCTGAAGGCTGATGGAGTTGAAATTGCTAGCAGAAGAGAGGAGATTTCAGAGATGAAGTACAAACACAAAAATAATTTTAAAACCTCAAAACCTCAATATGGTAGATTCAAACTGACAATAATCTTGTGTAATATTTTGCCCAGTAGGATTCATAAGGATCTTAGGGAAATTGCTACAAAGAGCCAGCCAGCATAGAAGCAGGTGTTGCTAAGAGCCCCCAGTGCTCAATAAACAGTGGTGGCAACAGCAGTGCCCATAGACCGCAGGGGAACCCTGTCCCTTGCTGCAGCCAGGAAAAACTGCCAGCTCCAGGCACACAGTAACCCCACCTCCACACCATCAAAGAGGAACTCTGTAAAGGCCTAAAGGTTAAAAATTAAAAATAAAAAAAGATAAGAAAAAAAATTCCACTGCTGGAACATTTCAACTGCAATATCTAACACTATGCATGATGAAAAATGGTCACAATAAATACACATAAAATATCCATATATTAAACAAAAGTATCTCTACCAATCAGATTTTTTACATTCACTCAACATCACAAAACTTTAATATAATTAGTGTGACATGATCTTCAGAGTGTCCAGCTGAAATAATACCAGACAAGGTGTATACACAGTCCAGCACTGTGCATTAACAAAAGCACGTGCCTTTGTGAATCACTACTGTGAGACTCTCATCTAACAGACTAAAAAACTCTAAAAGAGTGTATCTTGCAGTCTTATAGGTGATGATATTTTAGACTTCAGAAATAATATTTTTATAACAGATTTTCAAAACAGCTTTATTTAAACTCTAGCAGAAGCCCTCAGCTGAACTCCGGAAGAGAAATGATGAAAAAAAATAAGTAAACAAGCAAACCTAGCAAAATTATCAAGTGGAAACAGTGAACCACAGTTTTTAATATCAATGTAACATCAATGTAACATCTTAATTAGTAACTACATTGGAATGCAGGAATCAGATCAATAAATAAGCTTAGGTAAGCAGGAAACACTTCCAAAATGAAAAATCTGCGGAAAGACTTTTTTTTTAAATTGAATGAATTCTGCATTCATGAAGAGAACAGACAAAAGCAACATTGAATTTCCCATGACAAGTGAGAAAAGCACATGAAACAGAAGAATGAGAAAGGCAACAGCACTAAAATCTACCAACTGATTGCATCCTCTCACCAACCACATCCTCCAAGAGAAAAACTATAATCCTATTTTTCCTACAGTAACAAAATAAAATTATTGGAGACTCCATAAAAATACAATTATGTCATTTGGAATGTTTCTACAATGTATATAAAAAGCTCTGCAGTTAAAATGTTAGCCTTAAATATATAGTGAGAGTATTGCCTGCACTTGATATTAACAATTTCCATTGAGAAACTATATTTTAGTTGATTATTACTAATTTATTCTAGCAATTCTGCAACCAAACATATTGCCTAGGGTGATTTTTGTGGTCATGATTTTGGGTTTGTTTTCCCTGGGTTCTACTTGGAGTGGGGAATAAGAAGTTAGTTCAAACAAACAAACAAACAAAAAACCAGAATACCCACAAATTAACAAATATCTGTCAATGAATTCCCTAAAAATTACTATCTTAATACTTTTTTAAGATAGAAGAGTCTGAAGTTTAACAAGCAGAGAATGTCTGGCACCAGAGGTATACCTCTTGATCTACTCAAAACAAGAAAAGAACCTCTTAGAATTCTAAGAAAAGTTTAAGAATCACAAGTCATGGAATTCCTAGCAGAGGCAGTAATTGCAGAATAGCAATCAAAAGATTTTATTATACCAACTGCACTCCACATTCTGTATGAGACTCATTACACAGGTGCAATCCTGCCAGCATGAGAAGCATTGCTGCAGCAGCCAAGCAGGGAACTTTCTGCTACTCACTTTTGTCAGTGTGTGGCAGACCTGGAGCAGATTCCCTTTGTTCCCACAATGTCTCCATAAATACACACGTTGGTAGGTAGAAGAAATAAATTTGCAGACTAGACTATTAGGTAAGGTATTAAGAAAGGACAAACTTGGACAGGAGAATGGTTTGAGGACAGGAAGGACGGGGAACAACTGTGGGTGACACTGATATTGTTAGTTCAGGACTGAAACATTTCAAACTGGATCCTACCTAAAGCAAAAGGATGGAGTTTCAAATGCCATGGGAGCACCCATTCCAAAGCTTTCGGTACCATAATCTAACACTTCATAAGAGAATCAGGGAATTATTTAGGCAGAAGAAGCCTTTATGATTATGGAGTCCAACTGTTAATATGGCACTGCCAAGTCCACCACTAATCCATGTCCCTAAATACCACAACTGCACATCGCTTGAACAGCTTCAGGGATGGCAGCTCATCCACTTCCCTGGCCAGACTGTTCCAATGTTTGATAACCCTTTCCATGAAAAATGGTTTTCCTAATATCCAATCTAAACCTCCCTTGGCTCAGTTTGAGGCCATACTATATATTTTGTCAAAACTTTTATTCAATTTGAAATATGTTGTAGTTCCATATTCATTTTAATAGCAGAGCAAATTTATGCTTTGTTCTTTAAAACATAGAAAATCTCCTTTCAAACTTACACTGAGTTTTATATAACTTTATCACTATGGTTACACTGTGAATTACACTTGACTTTTACACTTTGCTACTAAAGGAAATCATTCTAGTGAGTAAGCCAAATACTATGTCTTTGGAAAGATTTGTGAAGTCCAGTGTACTGGAAGCTGTCTCAAAATATTGCACAGTAGTTCCAAAAAGACAAAGTCCAGTTTCAAAACATGGTAGTTTAAAAAAAAAAAGAAAAAAGTCTTCAATTACCTAATCACAGATTTCTGAACATGTTAAACAGCTTTTATTTCCCCTGCCAAACTACACAATGCTCTGTGTCCTTGGAGCCTGTCCTCAGTTGCATTCACAGTTACACAAAGATGTGCAAAGCAATGATGAACACAATCTGAAGACAAAGCATTTTTCCTGAAAACTGTTTTTCCATAATGGTCTTCCTAATAATGCAGCTGCTAGCCAGGATTTCAATACACCATTTTTTAACTATATCGGGAAGCTGGGTTAATAATGGGAAAAAATGTCAAATTAGCCCACTCAAGTAAAATGAACAAAAAGAATTCACATTCTGCTGAATTAAGGAAGAGCCTTTTATTTTTTTTTACATCCAACTTCAGAATAAACTAACTATTTCACAAGTGATATGCAATGCCTTTCCAACCTCAGGAGACAATTCCACAGTTTAAAATATCATATGGTATGGCTTGAATATATTTTACACTTAGTGAGTATCCATTACATAACTTTCCTCCACTGCCTTTAATTACCCCATTAAGCAAGTTGGTATTTGCATTTGCACTTACAGCAGCTGCACTAGAGCTGCAGGGCACAAGAATATAAAACCAAGAAGAAAAATTAATAAAACATTATCTTTTCCATTTAGCAAGTTCACTTTCTTTTTTAATGGAAACATTTGTATTAGTAGACTACTTCAGTATTGTAAGATAATAAATCACATAAACCTTGTACTATTCAAGCCAACTGAACTGCCAGATAGAAGAATCATCACTCACTAACGGCACAACTTGCCCTTAAGCTTTTCCCATTTTACGGTATTTCTGAGGAGTCACTTTGTATTTGAAATTGTTATTCAAAACATAAAAAGTGGTGCAAATGTAATGCAAGAGAAATCATTCTTGTTCTAAACATTTTACAGAAAAAACCATTTAGAAATTTATTTTAATGTGTTGCACAACTTTACTAATCCAGACACGTTTCTGAGTAAACAAAGATGAAGGTTTCAATTGCTTAATTAAAAAAACTGCAAGTCATCAGACATTCTTAGAAACAGCTTCCAAGTTTCAAGATCATTTGTATTTCAGCTAGCCTATGTAGTTTACAACACATTTATTAAACACTGCAATAGTAATTATTACATAATATTGTAATAATATACAACTATTAATAACTATATTTCTTATTACATACACATATTCTCTAAAAACCATGCATATAATAAACAGCAAGAAACAGAGAAATGAGAAGTAGCAATTTATTCATTAAGAGCCATTGTTCCTGAAAAGCCAATTCCAGAGTGCTGGTTGCTGCTTTACTACTTCCAGGCACATGGAAGCCCTTTTCCTCAGAAAATAGGGAACCATTCTTCTACCATGCATTAGAACAATGCCAATCTGTGTAGACAGATGAAGGAATCAAAGCAGCAGTTTTGATTTTGCCCATGTCCTTCATTTCTGAAGCCTTAATTTTGTAGCTGCTATAAAATATCCTATTTCTATAAAAGTATTATCCATGAGAATCTCACTGCAATACTTTCTGGTATCTGGCAGGAATGACCAGCACTCTGGAATTGGCTTTCCAGGAACAATGGCTCTTAATGTATAAATTGATACTTCTCATTTCTCTGTTTCTTACTGTTTGTTATATTATGTTCATTATATCAGGCTTTCTGCTGTCCCCAGACTTTCCTCTTAGTGAAAATTGCTCCCCCTGAGATCTTTTTAATCCATCTCTATTTTTCATTTTAGAGCAAAGCTAAAGCACCTATTATTAATAATAAGAAGAAACACTACTTTCAAAGCATGAGAAGCATGTTGCAGCATGGACTGTCCATACTAGTTCTGGTGCCAAAATTCAAATGTTAACACAATTGGAGCATGCTTAGTGTCCTAGAAGTTTCCCTCTTACACAAAGCAGGTGTGCATACAGGGAAAAAGTTCTTATGAGGTGTAAGAGTAGCATATTACAGCAGCTATGTACCTTTAATAATGTAGTTTTCTCTACAAGCTTTTTATGTCAACACAGGTAGGCCTAAGATACAGTGGTTTAAGTGCCATAAACACTGTCCTAAATTAAATCCTACTAGTATACAATTTTTCATGAGCTGTTTAATTGCATTGCATGGAGAAGGGCAAAAGAAATGTGATTCACTCAAGCAGCATATTTTTGTCAACTCACATAAAAGCAGAGCAAAGAATCAGTGGTGCTGTGTATCAGACACATCATACCAATAAGAAAGAAACTAAATTATCATGCAACTTTTACAAGCCTTAATCTGACTCTCCATTTCAGTTAAAGAACTGATTTAGCAATATCAAGACTTTGGGCACAGCTGTCAATTCCTCCCATTTGGATGAGAAATATTTCTTCCTTTCTTTCTGAAAAATTAGAGATCTAATTCCCATGAAGCATCTCATGCCAGTGGTTAATTAGGGAACATTTTATAAGAACTAGAAACTGTCAGCAACCCAGCAGGCAAATATTGACATTTTTTACAAGCACAGCCATTCCACAGCTTAATTTCTCTTTCCAGAGCTCTTACAGGCAGGCAGCTGCTGCCCGGACAAGCTGAGAACCGGTACACTTACTGCAAATCTCAGATTTCTGATACTTATTCAAACTGGCAAGAAACATTCCTCCTACATCACTTTCAAACATTTGACAGCCTGGCCATTCATTAAACACATCTTGTAGCAATGTCTGTGGATAACTATATAATTCTTCCTGCCAGCTACTGAAAAATAATGTGATTCATGGGAAGCTGGGAGGACTCCCACGTCTGAGAGTACCTGACAGGCAGGGGAAAGCAGGAATAAAAACCAGGAGAAGGTGGTGAGGGCACGGGACTGATGTGAGAATGCCAGTAAGAGATTACACTGATTAATGGGTGGATAGGAGATACCCATCTTCACTGAGCAGCTGGGAAGCAGGGTTAGCTGATGGTCAGGAGGTAATCAGATATTTGCAGTGAGACTTGATGCAGCCTATGGCCAAAAGCAATGTCACTCAGATCTGTGGCTCCCAGAGGAATAATAAGAGAAACTAAGAAAAATACAAAAAAACAAAAAGAAAAACAAAACAAAACAAAAAAGGCAATACCAAGATAAAGCAATAGAACAATAAAACACCTAAATGTTCTTTCTTCTCCTTTCCCATACATCCTACCAAGTAAAATTCCACTTTCACTCTAAACTTGAGATCCTTGTGCCAGGTGTGGCAGATGTGATTCAGTAATGCCATCTTCCTGAGATGGAAGACAGGGCCACAACCACTGCAGTGTGTGTAGACATACACATCCAATTATAGGAGCAATTAGAGAGAATAAAAGACAGATTAGGTCCTCCCTCCAGAATACATGCCCTGCCAGAGGAGCTGAGGCCGGGGAAAAGGTGGTAGGGGTTAATTACCAGCTGGAACACAAACGCTTTCTTTTCGATGGTTCAAAATGTAAATCTGTTTAAGTGCCATAATTTTAGCCAAGCACTTACACACATTTTAACAGAAACACCCAGGTATTTCAGTTATTTTCCCACTTTTCCTGAGTGATCTGCAAAAACATTTCTTTCCCTTTCATTTACACACCACCCACAAGATTAATACATATTTGAAAAAACTCTCAGTATCAAAACCCAAATATTTAGCATAGCCATTTTCAAACTGTTTCATTAATCTGCCAGTGATAATACTCTGTTGAAGACATTGTGCTCTGCAACACAAAGAAAAAAAGTGAGAACTTCCATAATGTAGGAAAACCATATGTTGTACTATCACTGTAACACATGCAATTCCTTTTCAGACAAAAGGGCACCTCCAGCAAACACTGTTTCATCTTTTATGGGCTACGACTAGAGAGTTTAGTCACACTGTTATGGCCTTAGTTCCAGCAGCCCAAAATGCCCAGTGCCCAGCCCTACACGGCTGCTGGGGGCTGTGCAGGACAGCCAAGGTAGCTGGGTGTCCCCTGGACCTCTCTTTGGTGCTCCATTTGTTGTGAGACATCAGCTGAGGTCAGATGTATTGAGGAACAAGACAGAACTTCATTGCATTAAACAAAAACTGTTCCCATTCTGGGATTTTCTTAAACACATATGTACATTTGACAAATTATCAGATGATGTTTTCCAGCTCCATATGTCCATCAAGATGACATTTTTGTAAAGCTAAATCAGATCAGCCAACTGGACTCAGAAAACAATCACTATTTTTGTAATTTAAGACACACACAATTTGATTTCCTAACTTTACTGTCAATTCAAACTTACATCCAAGAATATTTACTTAATATATAGGAAATTTAATTAAAGCAAGATGATATATTGGAGAACTTAGGAAGCAGTATCTTCTAACTATCACAACAGTTTTACATAAAACCCAAACAAAACATACTTGTGTTGATTCAGCTGCTGAAGTTCCGACTTTATGCTTCATATGCTCCTCCATTGCCAAGGACTGTGTAAAAGAGCAATGCTGTTTAATCAATGTAGTTCTTTTAACACATTTGTCACCGTGCCTTCTCTATTAGGAAGTTAAGCTGGTTGCACGAACTAATCAAAATGTCTTTGAGCATCCATTAATACTGTTCAGTTAAATATCTATTGTGTTCAGAACCAATGTGAAGCTCATTTAATGCTCTCCATGTTCTACTGGCATAAATCTTTTAAACTACTTTTTTTTTTTACCACTAAAAGGGCAAAGTAAATGGTTCCCCTTATTACAAAAGATTTCAGAGACAAGAGAGAGAAACAGCCAACACTCATTGCTGAAACTATTAATGATTTTCATTAATGACCAAGGAAATACTATTTGAACCAGAATAAATAAGGAAGAATTCAGTGCTTCAAAATATAAACACTTAACAGAAAATGTACTTCTGTTATAAAAATCCAAACTTTTAAGTTCAAATTAAAAATAAACACATTCCATCATAAATAAATATTATGTTGAAAACAGCATTTTTAAAGAGGTGAATGGAAAAACAAGGAGATGTAACTCTTCATCCTTTCCCAGTTCATGGCTGAATATGGAATTCCCAAAACAGATGATAAAAAATATGCAAGAGAGTGAAGGTCCTCTGGGTTCGATATTCACCTGTCTCTTTTCAGCACCACCAAATTCGTATACCCTCAATTAATATCTGCCAGAATCAGTAAAATGACATCCCTCTACTGTTACTATTATTTTGTTTGACCTTGATATCATGAACACAAATGTAATTATGATAATGAGCCAATTATTTTCTACAATATAGAAATCAAAAAGACTAGCACTCCCTCCCTTTCTTCCAGATAATACCTGAACATTTGGGCTTTATTTCATCTTCAATTGCTAACATGCATTCACTAACATTTAAGTTTTTATTTCTTGTTTCTAACAAGAAAAAAAGCCCAAAACAGTATAAAACCAATCAGTGAAGTTTTATAATATTCATAACAGCATGTTAGATGTATGATTTATGTAGGATAACAAACAAATATTTTAATGTTTGCAGTATTTTACCAGTTTTACTGGCATAAATTTTGAATGACAGCACATCTGTCTGTTAGGACTACTAACTGTCAATAATGCATCAGCTACACCATACACTCTGCATATTTTACATAGTTAATATAAAAAGATTGTTGATGATGTTTGAGAGGATTTAAGCTTTTTAGTACTTTTAGACAATCCAGCCATATCTGTCTACCATAGAATTTTTTGTCCCATAATTTCCCCATGTTTCATAGAATTTTGTCCAAAATTTGTTGAACAAAGCCATATAATTTGGAAAAAATACAGTGGTTTTCAGATTATGAAAGTAATGTGTACACTTTATTGTGAGGTCAGATCTGTCACAGCGGAAAAGCAAATAAATTAGAAGCCACTATGACAAAGTGACTTCAATAGGTTTGGACAGACTGAAATATAATTAACACCAATCTGTTATCCTAGTCAGCCTATTTAATATTAAAATAGTGACTCCACAAAAAACTCTTGGCTTTGTTCCTAAAGATCACGAACTGACTAAAAATCAAGCTATTTCAGAGGACAGATTCTTTCATATCCTGGTCAGATATGAATCTTTGAAACTTTGATTATTGTGGGATTTATGGTCAAAATATACAGATAAATAAGTTGCAGACAAAGAAAACAACATTATTGTGTTACCTAAAATTATGTTTTATGTCAAAGATATTTTACCCAAATATAGGTTCACTTATGATGAATTGCACAATTTCGCAATCAATTTTTGACTGGCCAGACAACATAAATGCACAAGAGCAAGTTAGCTGTTATTTCCTAGAGACATTCCTAGCATTCTTTACTCAGACATATTTATAACTGGAACAAAAATATAAACCTTAAACTCTCTACATTTCATTTAGATAAACTGCAGTTCTCTATTATCCACATAAGAATCACGTCCATTTTGGTAGTCTACTTTTGGAACTGCTTCGTGCAGATTGCAGCTCCGTCTGTAAATTACACCTCAGGCAAAGATAATTGTGATTGATTCAAGATATTTCAAATTTTTTGTAAGAAGAATCAAAGGAGTTTTCAGAAAGAAACAAGCTAATACTCCACATGGAAAGTAGTGAGTAGCACAAATTAAACGCACCTTTCTGCCACACCAAACATTAATTCTCCACTGCCAGCCAGGGACATCACAACCATCATGATTCCAGAGCATGTAAATCAATATCACAAGGATGGGAAACATCCATGTAATGAATTCAGAAGCAACCTATAAATAAGCAGACAAAAGAAGGCAAAAATTGAACAAATTACCCATATGAGTTCCCCTGAGGATTCACTAAAGGAACAGTAGTGATGATCTAAACCATGTAAAAATTATAGTTAATTCAGCATCAATATCACTGTATAGCCAAGAACATTTGAAGATATTTGAAGTACATTTTAATAACTCCCTACATTTCAAAATTTACTGTGTCCCATGTGCCCCTGGACACCTCCTAATTTTTCTAAGTAGCCCAATGTTTAACTCTCAGTTGCATAATCATGTCTAGGTCATTCCACTTGTTTTTTGTTTCTGTGAAAAACTGCTGCCAGGCATTTGTTTGGGACCTTTTCTTCTCCCTTTTTTTTTTTTTTTTTTTTATTCATGCCATCTGAACACATTACTTACATCCATCTCCAAGTTCTAATTTAAAAGGACATTCCTCTGAATCATGGCTTAGTCTCACCCATTCCTTTACAAGTATACTGAAAAACATTTTTATTTTCAGTCTGAAACTATTTTTAAAAAATAAAAAATACATACCATATTTTGACTATCAGGCCTTACAGCCCCAAAGAGTGTAGATTAAATTTTTACAGAGGCTTACTAAAATCAAAAAAGTCCAATTTTGTATTGCAATAATGTAATCCAGTAAACAAAGTGCAGAACATTGGCACCAACAGGCAGAACAATTCTGCATTTATACAATCACACCTCCAAATTTCCTTAACTATGAGAAATATGCCAGCTAAACAGAAAAAAATAGCAACTGTTAGCCATTCTCTTCTGCTCTATTTGTTCTATGTCCCAATTCCTTTTTTTGGAGTTCAGTGAAATCCTCAGCCTTACTCCTAACGTAACCTCCCTATTCTATCTTAAGGACATAGAAGAGTGGAATATAAGAAGATGGACCACAATAAGGATTTTTTCCCCTAACTGCACGTATTTGCCTACACTGAGAAAATTCCATGATTATACCTAATCTCATTTGAGAGCTTTCAACTCAGTTTTAGCTTGTCCTGTTAAAAATCAATAAAGATAAACCAAGCTCGGGAAATTTATATGTAGTCAGAATTTGAGGCTAAGAAGTTTTAACATAAAGCAGATCCTATTGTAAAAATGCTTCTCTTCACATTTAAGCTGTAATATTATGGTTGTATATTGATTACTGCAAAAGAACAGCAGCAAAAGGAGACAATTTTGTTCTTTGCACCATTATGATTGTGAATAAGAACATTTTATTGAAATCCCAGAGTCCAAAAACTGTTTCCCTTTTTTTTTCATGAGAAAATCTTAAAATAAGGAGCTGTCTTGTATTATCCAAAAGCAGTGCTGATATGTGTGTCAGAATGCCACCTCCTAGTTGAGATCTTGAAGCAAGAAGCCCATGGAAAACAGAATGAACTATCCTTTGTGGTTTATTTTACATCTTTGTCGGTATGAGTTAGATACCTTCCTTCAGCAGCAAATCTCAGTAATCAATGCAAAAATTTGCCTATACTGGCCTTTAGTCTTCTTTTAGTCTTCTTTAACACAAAGTACTGGTTTGGGCTGGGATAGAGTTCATTTTCTTCAGAGTATATGAGGCTGTGTTTCATATTTCTGCTTAAAACAGTGTTGATAACACATGACAGTTTCATTTATTGCTGAGCAATGCTTACACAGACTCAAGGCCTTTTCTCCTGCTCGTGCAGCAGGAAGAAGCACAAGAAATTGGGAAGGATACACTGTCAGGACAGATGACCCCAACCTAACAAAAGGATATTCCATTCCATATGACATCATGCTCAGCATATATATGTGTAACTGGGGGAAGAAGGATGAAGGGAGGAAGGGACTTTTGGAGAGATGGCATTTTTCTTCCCTAGGAATGGTTAAATGTGAGCCCTGCTCTCCTGGAGATGGCTGAACACCTGCCAGCCCATAGGAGGGGTGAATGCATTCCTTGTGTTGCTTTGTTTCTGTACAACGCTTTTGTTTTACCTATTAAACTGTCCCCATTTGCAATCCATGAGTTTTCTCATTTTTACCCTTCTGATTCTCTCTCTGATCCCACTGGGGACGGAGTGAGTTAGTGGCCAACTGGGGCAGAGCATCCCACCAGGTATAAACCATAACACACATTTACTCTAATCCAGGGAATTTTATACCAAGCTCAATGGGAGCAATTAGGAAGTCTAACTGAGCTGAGTTAGTTTGGGACATATCACATCCATATGTTAGTGTTTATTTTTCATCCATAAAAATGGCAGCTATCTAAAGAAAAACACCCCAAGAGTTTCACATAAGCAGTATGAAACAGCCAGTTACACACAAACAGTTAATTCTGCACACAGCAGAATGGTCAAAATAGACCATTTGGTCTATCTCTTTGGTTGAACCTGCGAACTACTCAAAATTAAGCCAAATTTGATAAATCAAGTTTATCATGAGGTTAATATTTCACATCCAGCTTTTGTCTTAAAATAAATTGTAACAGCCTGAAGAATGGAATTATAATAAAATGCTGACAAGCCCATACCACAAAAAAGAGTTTCTGCTAGAGGGTGGTTTGTCTATTCTTGATATTTCAAAATAAATGGATCAACATTTGAGAAAAAAGATACAATTCACAATCAGTAACTGTAACTCTTTATGTTTTTTTTCTATTTGATACATGGGAAATAATTATCAACAAGACAAAGTTAAGATTCTTTCCCCTTCCTAAGTTCAAAGTTGAAATTCTTCAGAGTTCATCCCTAAAGCCTAAAATTAGGTCTATTAAATCTCACACGACAGCAGTATTTAAAAATGAGATATATCATTTGCAAAAGCAGAAGGACACATGTTCCTGTGGCTCAGTTCCAACCCTTGTGACTTAAATGCAGCACCAATGATTTAATGCAACAGACAGTTGTAGATTTCTCCCTCCTCCTGTCACATAATTGAGTTTTAACTTTTTAAAAAGCAAAACTGGTTTTAAGCCTTCCACTAATAAAGAGTGGTGCCACTAAAGCATTCAGAAGAAATGCATTCCCAGCGAAGGGCTGTCATTTGCTGTCATTTATGATAAGAACCTTCAACAGATTGCACAATGAAACACCATGGCATCACCAATACAGCATCCAAAACTTATGAATATGAATCCCATTGACTTGCAAACAGATATATTTAAATAAGAATGCCAGAATACCCCAGATTAGTATTCTAATACCCTACAGTTTATCAGTTAATATCAGTTTTAAAACTTAAAAAAAAGAGACAATTTTCTGATAACTGAGATAGCTGCAATTACTAAAATATATACTCAGGAAACAGGAAACTTCCACAAACTTTAAGAAAGTATCCTTGACCACCTGTTCACAAGAGGATACATTCCCTTGCAAAAGGTACAGCTTTTCATAATTAGTAGTTTTGTTTTAGTTGAGCTTGTTAACTTAATGATCAGTTTATGTGAAAATACCTGTAAACTACAAAGTAATTTCATACACTGTTTTATGACAACTGATAGACTGCAAAACTACATTCATCACTATTTTTACTCATTCTGGTTTTCTTTTACTTTTTTTTTTTCAGTCATCATTTAATAAACCTCATTTTCAATCAGAACACAGTCTATCAATGTTTATTTGATCCATATATGCTGATTTTCAAAAGAAATGGTCACTGCCAGGTAGTTCTTCTCCATACAATTTTTTTTCCATCAATGTACACTGCATTTATTTTCAAAATACCTTGTTCTGTAACCACAGTTATATCAGCAATATTATCAATGTCACACTGTTGCATTCTGTAACTGTCACGAGCATCCATTAAATAGTCCCCAATTATATCTAGTCTTTTCACCTTCCATAGAGTTGAACTGCATGAATACCAGCAGCTCATGCAATTAATTTGAACCAACCCCTCTTGACAGAAATCCTAATTCTCTGAGGTAAAATATGTCCAGAGCACACCCACACACAAACACAGAGCATTTTCAACAGCTCCCTTTCTCCTTTTCCTCTTTTGGGTGTAACAGAGTTGGTGATCTTTTTCATTTCCCTTGGGAATACTCTGTGAGAAGTTTCCAGGCCTTTAGAACCTAAGTTATATACAATAGACCCAACCAGATCATCAGAAGAGTAATTTATATGATTAAACCCAAACTGAAGTATGAAGACAGCTCTTCATCTCTTAATTTTGCATGCATTAATATGTCTTGAAATTGTCTTAGATATGTCTCAGACATGTAAGCAGTCCAAATCCACTTTGGCTCTTTTATTTTTGTGTCTTTTCTGACATTTACTATGTATATATCCTATCTGTATCTAATATTCGCAAATGTACTTTATATCATAACACACACACATGTATACCAGAAGAGAATAAAAATAAGCTCAGAAATTTTCTAGTAATTTTATACCAAGGCTTACATTAAATAAATAAATTTAAATCACAGAATCCCCACCACAGCCATAAGCACTTTGGCACTGGAAGGTTTTTTTAGATTTATTAACACTCTCTGTGACTCCTTAGACCCAAGCAGGCTTAAGAGGGACGTTACCAGTTGCCGTACTTCACCATCTTTCAACTATATCAAAACAAAAAATAACACAAATTTTTAAAAATCCATTATAAAATATGCTTTTTCTCAGAGCAATAAGTTCATCTGAACAGAGAAAGAAAATAACAGCATGGCAGATAGATGAAGGTGTTAGATAAATGAGTAAAAAGATAATACAAAGTCAACTATATGTTACAAGTATTTCAAGGTCCTGATGCAACGACTGGAAGTAAACTCAAGAGAATAAATGAAGTTTTATCCATGTTCTGTGTTCTTCATAAGGGGAATAGATGGGGATTTTTATTTCTAGCCTTCATTACTGGTATTATTTCACTCCTACCACTATGCAGAGAATTTAATTTCTATCATTTACAGCACACTGTGCCCTTTTCCTCATTTAAAGAAAATGAGCAAACTATTTCCCCATATGAAAAGGAGATCTACCATATTTTTTACTATTTCAAGGCTTTCATAGCAAACAGAGATGCACGAAGTGAGTCACCCCCTTATGAAAATTTACAAATACCACCATCCCAGTTACTTTAAGGGTCAACATACATAAAGGAAAAGGGCAGTCATCCAACTCCTGCTTCAGTGTTTACAGAGAGCATTTTATTGCAAGTCCTTTTCCTCTTCCTTTCCTGTACTTAACCAGAATAATGCCATGAAACACTTAGTTCTTGTACCTTTTCATTTCCTCACATCATTACAATTCCAGATCACTATCTCATCTACTTTGTATGTTTTGATGCCACTGAATGCTTGACTTCAGGAAACAGCAAAACAATTCCCATGGGATTTTACCGAATGGTTCTTTCACATTATGCTTCAGGGACAACATAAACACAAAAATCTTGGATATTGCCCTCTGAAAAATACACTCACAGCAGGGCAATTTGAATGTAATTTGGAACTCACCAAGGACTTGGATCATAATTTATATTTGCCAAATATATGTTAATTAATTCTAATGACATTAAAATAATCTCACATTTTGGTGCCATCATACTGCAAACAGAAATTACTAAAAGGCAATTAATTCTTATTAGGCTTTATTTCCTAACACCTAAATGAGGGTCTTACTTGATCAAATTTAATAATACTATTCCACAAAAAGTAAAGACCACAAGAAACCCTTCAACAAACTATGAAAATCAGTCACTTGAACTCATTAAAAAAATTAATAAATTAGTTTTAAAACATAAAAACTCACGTTCTCAATAGTTTCTAAAATAATTTGCTATAGGATATGGCTATTAGTAGATAGGGTACCAATATTCAATTTATATTTGGAGTCTATTTTCACCTAGATTCAAGGGATTCAACAGATCCCTAAGTAACATTACATACAATTATTTTCATGTTATTTGATTTAACTCACAAGACAATGAAGGGTTAAATGCTGACATACTTAGCATTAATTATGCAGGCGTATACATACACACAGATATGGCTTAATGAAGGCATAACAGTGCTGTTATCAAACCAAGTGCAATCTCTGTTATTATTGGTAGACTACTGCAAATTTATAACCTCAAAGGGTGTTTAAAAGTTAGTAACAACACATGAAAATTGTGTCCATGTTATAAAAAACCCAAACTTTTTTGTTCACAATTTGTGACAGCACTTTAAACACAAAACAGTGTCTACAAATCATCTTTAATTAAGCAACACCCTTACAAGGGCTTACTGTAACAAGCCCTTCATATCATTCAGAAGAAAAAGCCACAAAATTTCATTTTCATCTGTTCTTAAGTTATTTGACTGAAATCTGTATGTAGAGGGCTTAATTGTTTACTTGAGTACTGAACTGAAACCATAAAACCTGTGTAAACCTAGAAAACATATGCTCATCAAGCGCTAAAATAAATATTCCCCCTCACTGTTTTGCAAACTGAGATTAATTTATTTTTTTTTACACAGCACACAGGGAAATAACTGCAGAATTCATTAAGGTGAGTGTAAGGAGTACAGCTAAAATTTACTGCCACAGAAATATTTATCTTTAGAATCCATCTAATAAGATTTAAGTATGAGCTGCAGTATCTTAATATTTTAAATAGTCATAGGAGAAAAAAGTGGTTGCAATATAGAGCTGAAGGAAAAGAAGTCTTATACTGTCTTGGTCCATTAATTGTGGTAAAATATTATACACCTCTTGTAAGTATCTAATTACTGATGTCCTGACTTTTAATTCATTTATTTTGACTAGCTAAACTGTCTCAAAAGTGCCTATCTGCATTTGCATTTTAATGAATAATAATTGATATTTATTCAGCACATTATATTTGCATCTCAGAGGTTCATTTACAGAGTAATATTCTTATTACCTAAAACAAACTATGCATAGATATTCAGATTTGGGAATTACTAGCAAGCAAGCCACTGTGGGTAGCATTATAATTTGGTCAACCTGTTGGCCTCATCTTTAGCTTTTGCATTGCATTAGGTGTCAGTGATGGCTGGGAATGCCTAGACTCTTGCAAGCTGTACTTCCAGGGAGATAAAGAATTAGAGACTTCTCACTGAGTTTCCTGAAGGTTTTCAATTTATGCCATTCTTAACAAAGTAAATACTGAAAATCACTCAGAAGAAATGAGTAGTACTCACTGCTTTCTACAATCACACTGATAGTAAAAAAAAAATTGGAATATATTGGTACATTGTGATCAAACAGAAAACCAAAATATCCAAAAAAACAGATACCCAGGCCTTTATGAGTTTATGAACTCAAATGATATTTTGCCTTAGCCATGCAAATCCGAATAAGAGCAATGAAAAACTCCAGAACTGATTCCAGAAAGTGCATTCCACCTGCATTAACTTGATTCCTGATTTTGACAGTCACACTTCAGTAGTCACTGCAATGATTTCCTTCCTTTGACAAAAAAAAAAAAAATTAAAAAAAAAAAAAAAAGAAATAATAAAACCCAAACTTTACTGCTGCAGTAAATTTGATTACATATTTTACAGCTTTGGATATTCACAACATAAAGAAATAAACCCACACAGGCACAGAAGTGACATTTGGATTTCATATCCATGACTGGCTCTTTGGCAGATGAGGTTTAAATGTCAAGCTTCTGTGAAAAGATTTACCCCCCAGCATTAATCTTTCTCATCCATACATTTTTGTCAGGACATTTATATTCCAGCATCTTAGAAAGTACTTGGTATTCTTTGCTATGTATCTCCCTGTTTCCTGGGATAATGTTGAAACTAATCTAAACCAAGCACTCATGCAATGGGCTGCCCTAAATTTTAAAACTGTCAAGGGTAGCTTGCACTCTCTTCACACTCCTGTCTTCAGATTAACCTTTTATCATACAAAAAAAAATCTATTTAAAAATAGATATAAGGTAGATATCTAAGACAGCCTCCTAGGCAATGCAGCTCGTGAACAAGGTCAGTCACCCTGGAAGCACACATCTAGAATAAACAGGACACCTTGAAGAGCCTCTTTGTCTCCTCCAGCTCTAAGTGGTGCTTATGCTAACTCAGTGGTGCACACCAACACTGCAGGCAACAAAAACAGATCCCTCCTTCTGAAAGATACTAACACACATTATCG
Source organism: Parus major (assembly GCF_001522545.3). Taxonomy (NCBI): domain Eukaryota; kingdom Metazoa; phylum Chordata; class Aves; order Passeriformes; family Paridae; genus Parus; species Parus major. The sequence goes on from NC_031769.1 coordinate 26,947,025, forward strand.
ATTCTGAAAGAATTAGCAATATTTACATACAGACTTAGCAAAAGTATTCTGACTTAAGGCTGCAGGTAAGGGACTGCACTTTAAACCTAAATCCAAAACCATAATCTAATCAAGAAGGACATAAAAAATATTTTTAAGAAACTTGGAGAAGACGAGGAAGAATATTATCATATGATGTCCAGTGCTATACCTCTGGAAATAAGAATAATCCACTAAGAATGCTACAATCAAACCATGCTATTCTTGGTTAGACAAAATAAAGGTTCTCAAACAGCCTCTTCTAGCTATTTTCTTTATATAATGGAACAGAGAAAGCATGGTTCTCAGAAAATTTCAGCTCACACTGACCAAACTTAAAAGCTAATGTCTACCACAGCTGATATAAAGATTAATTACTGTTCAGTTAATGCTAAAACAACTAGTACTTCTATTACTTTTATCACACAGCTATTATTACATAGATATAGGTTTGTAAATAAGCATTCTTTACCCAAACACATATTCTAGTGCTGGTCTCCAGACATCATTCCACCAGACCAGGCAAGACTCAAGGAAGGACCACCAGAGCTCACCAACAAAGAGGTGGTGTGGAGGTTCCACCTAGAGACGCCAGCCTGAAATCCACTCTGCCGTAGCAAAGGCAAACAAGACTTACTGTGCCAGGTCTAAGTTGGTAAGTGTAAGCCTGCAGGACTGGCAAGAAGCAAAATACAAGGAAGAGAGCCTACATCGGTCCTTTTTTCACTTGCTTGAGGTTTCTTTAATGTCTTCAAGCCGATGCATTTTGCTGGAATCTTAACTGTTACAGTTCTCACTCTTTTCTAAACTACAAAGAGGTTGAAAACTGAAAAGTTACAGACCTCGTTTTTTTTGCAATGTGCAAACATTACTGTCTTCACAACATCTGGCTTACCTAAATCATTGTTTTATGCAAGAACTAAGGGAAAGAACAATTTCCATTCCAGAATTTTTTTAATTCGGGGCTATTAACAACATTAATGTCTTTTCCACCTAATTTTTTTTTAAATAAGGGAGGCAGTAAGCAAAGAGGGGCCCAACATCTTTCAAGCTTTTCAAATCACATGGTTAATAATGAAAGAGAGGAAAGAAATAAGATCAGACTACACAGCAGATTTAAAGAAAGCATGAGTTGGCCTCTGGGTTGCAATCAGTCAGGAACTCTAGGTAAAATTATTACAGTGATACAATGGAGTGTTTCTGGCTCAAAAAGCAAGAATATTAATACTGAGTGAAGTCCTTGCCCCATTTGATCTTAATAAAGGATTAAAGCAGAGAGATACAAGGCTCCCTACAGGCAGATCCCTACGGCTTCACACAGTGGTTCTGGGAAACCAATGTCATTGCTGTTTCAGGATGAGCCTGCAGCAACTTTTTTTATATGCTAACTCTGCTAAATAAGAATGAAAGAATTTACGATAAAGATCATGATGTCTGGAGACTTGAAGACAAATGGGACTTGAGATTAGTAAAGATAAGTCAAATACATCCATGTAAGCTGGCAAATGTGTTCTTAAACTAGTGTAGTGCTAAACTTGATAACCATGAGTATAAATTAATCTGAATATTCAAATACAAAGGAAAATTAGGCCAAAAACCAGTGATGAATAAAAAATGTTTAAATCCCATTTTTAAGCTGCCTGAGGTTACTGACAAAGACTGATTTCAGATATGCAAGATCATTACATGGTTTATTTTTTTCTACAGAAATGGTACACAATATTTATCTCCAGAGGAAAAAAATTAAAAACTTTTAATTGAAATAGCAAAGTGAATTTGCCAGGAAAGGGAATAATATAAGGCTAAAAAATATATGATAGAAGGTATAAATACAGGATAGACCTCAGTGAGCAGGGAAAGGTCAATTAAGTCTATTTAAACGTCCTTACCCTGTAAATTCCACATTAAGAAGTAAAAAATATCTGCAAAAGACCAAAGGCTATGACTGGAAATTGTAAAGATACACAAGTTATACAAAGACATTTCAGCCACATAGGAATGGCCAAGAGTTCCAAATGCCCAGAAATCTGTCAGGAGCTGGAGGAACTCTTCGATCTGCAGAAGCAGACTAGGGATGTAGCACTGAAAAGATAAAAAAAAACAATCAACCTAAGAGAAAGAAAGAGAAAGAAATTTATGATCTGCAAGTATTCTCATGAGCAGCTCCAATTATATGCATTTGTGTCTAAAATATCAAGTACTGAAATCCATTCTAGAACAGTGCTGGACAGAGAAGTTCTCTTCATATACATCAAATTCCTGAGTTTTTTTGAAGGGAAAAAAAATGCAGACGTTACTTTGAAATTACAGACACTGCAGAATGTTTCATGCTTTTAACTGATGGATGCACACTTTAAAACAGAAACAATTCCCTCTTCCCCTGCTCATCTCCTTCCCATGCACAAACAAATAGAGCCTTAACTGTGTATATACAATGTCTAAAAAATATCCCAACTTAGATGTAAGTGGTCAAAGACACATATATTGCTTTACCACGAACTTATCATGTTTTCACCACATGTTGTCATTGCTTTTTTTCATTTGAAGGCCTGCATATTGCTATGCCTTGTTTATTGACTATTTATTTAATGATTATTGCTTTAAAAAAATCTATTGACATTGAAGAACTTTAATCTTCACTTAAGCATTCTTCATTTGTGCTTCATTGTGCTGGAAACATACACCTATTTTTCAGCACAACTGCATTTAATCCTAAAAAACACTGGAGAGAGCAGCAGAGATGACTATAATGAAGCATTTTAAGCAGTTTAAAGACTCATTCAGCCAGACTCCAGGGAAACAACATACAAAATAAATGAGCTATTTCTCCAATTAAAAAAAAAAATAAAATTAAAAACTGCATAGAAAAAAAAAATTAACCTACAATCCCATTGATAAATAAGCATTTGAATCGAAGGATTTTTAATTCTATCAAATTATCACATTATTCTCCACATTTTTGGTGTATACTTTTGTATCTAAGTGAACGTAAATCTGGAAGCTAGCTGAGCTTGCAGAAGTTCTATTTTTAAAAATCATGGAATTTCATATAGTGTTTTATTCTATTAGCCCAAAGTAAGTAAAATATGAAACCCTTTTTGAATATGTGGCTCAACAAAAGACCACAAGAATTTGATGCACATCTGGAACCTAATTAGTGTGGGGCATGCAAAATAAAACAATGACAAAAAATTGTGGGTCAAGGATCATTTGGTTCTAATCTATGAAAAGAAAAAAAAATTATTGAAGTTACTAGAAATTGTGACATCACCATATAATCTGTGCAAATGCTCAGGCCAAGTAATAACACAGCAGTGCATGTTTTCACTGACAAAAGTGAAATGACACAGAAAGACATTGCAAGGACATTTCTCTTTTTAAGTTCTAAAATGGCCTTTTTGCATTTCTGGGGCTGAATGAAGCTAGAAAAAGTGGAGATAATGACAAAATCCTACTTTATGTCCCTATAATACACTACAGAGAAAAAGAAAAACCAGAACAATCCTTCAGTTGAATTAGATTGTATTATGTAGGGTTAATAAGAAAAGCCCTTCTGAAGCATGATTGGGACACACAACACACACCCACCACAGAGTACAATAAGTCCTACACCAGACACATTCATCTCATTGCAGCATTCCTAAATAAGTATTTCTGCTCCACTGAGGAGGAATCTTGCACACATTTTGGCATGTCCTGGACAAGTTGAAAACACTGAGAACATGAACTTCTTTGAAAAAGCAGAAGACTTACAAACTATTTCTCCATCTAATGTCCCAAAAAATGTCAGGAATTTCAGACAAAAGTTTCATTACAGACTCATAGGAAATAAAGCTGGTGAATACAGATGTATACACAAACAGAAACAACTGAATGTATCACTCATATATAATTTTTACCTCTGCTTTGCTTATTTAGATAGGCCAAATATTCAGCCTCTGTCTGGAAATAAGAATCCCGCAGCTCTACACAAGACTGGCCAAAGGGTATCTCTTTCTCAGGGCCCTGTTTTTATCATCTTTGAACATCTTTGTTCTCAATTTTACTTGAAGCCAAAAGTGTTTGGTTTGCACAATTTCTAGGGAAAGTTACACCATTCCAAGGGGCCACCTTCTCCCAGTGCTATCAGGCAGACAGCATTCAGCTACACTTCAGAAGGAATGCACACTTCCAGACCCTCTGGAGTATGGCAGATATATCAGGATGAAGGTATAATTTAAACTTTCAGTGCAGACTCAACTCACATCTCATGTTTGAATAGAATAGAATACACTACTTCAGCTGGAAGGGACCTGCAATGATAATCTGGTCCAACTGCCTGACCACTTCAGGGCTGATCAAGTAAAATATGTTATTAAGGACATTGTTCAAATGCCTCATAAACACTGTCATGTTTGGGGCATCACCAGTCTCTCTAGCCTGTTCCAGTGTTTGTCCACTGTCTCAGCAAAGAATTGCTTGATTAAATGCAAGAGTTAAAAGAAAGATTAATTATGTACAACACATCTGGAAATCAATAAAATATTCAGATACTTCAAATAATAAAGCCTGAAGTAAGTTTTGTGCATGACCAGTTCATCATATACCTTAGTTTTAATACTTGATACTGCTTTGTGGCAATTGCATGAGTATTTCCTTTTGTATCATGTAGAACATATTAAATATTTTAACTCATCTTCCAACCCAAGACTATCACTATCCTGGAAGGGAAACACAATTTAGGGCCTCCTACAGACAACATATTATTTTACTCTCCACTGTTTCCTTTTGAGGAAAGCCATCCCACAGAAGTCCATATAAATTTCTACTAATTACAGCAAAGATGATGCACAGTGAAACAAAGGGCAACATGGATGCTCTAGATGTGCTGAAGCACCTACCTAACATCTCCTAAAGTAGGTCTCACCTTCTGCCAGAGAAATTCCTGTCATGAAACATTAATGCCTCCCTGGAACCTTCTAATCCATTAAGATATTGGCATTAACATTCAGAATCAACTGCACAAAAGACCAGATTGTATTTTATGAGCTACAGTAAGAGTTGTATTCCCCTGAAGCAGTGGAGATCAAAGTCCAGAGTCATTCACATGAGACCTTGTTCAAGGAGATCTGGCCAGTTTTGTAATACTGAATATTCACTAGAGGAAAGAGCAAGAATGACTATCCCAACTACAATTAGCTAAGCTCTTTAACTGTAGTATCTTATGCTGCAGAATGCTTCCATGAAGGCAGAAAATATTTTTCCCCTACTCCAGGAAATCAGAACTATGGATACAAGTCCTCTGGACAAAAGCAGAAGGCTGATCACTAAAGAAAATGCTTGACTTACTGGTTAATTTGCAAGCAAGGATGGATGTTCCTCTAATTAAAACTCTTCGGTTTCCTGACATCTCAAAGTGCACCAAGTGGTTTTGAAAGTGCATTTTCAACCCTTTATTCTTTGAACAAATCTACAAAACAAAAAAATTAAAATAAAAACTAAAAATAAAAATTAAAAATATTTTTGGCTGTCATAAAACATCACCTTGAACAAAACACACTATTAGCCATAAAAGGAACTTAATGAGCTTTAAAGAAGAAGTATAAATTCAATTTCTTCAAAACTGCTTCTGAATTAAGACCTGAGCATGACGAAGCTTTCAACATCTATCACCCATTTCAGGCAATAATGTGGTCTTGTTTTACTGTTATCTACAACAAAGACCCATTGTCAAACCACTTGCAACACAGTTCAGTTCTCTTGCATGGAACTGTTGGCCAAGATCCCTGAAACCCACGGAGGATTTCATTCCACAACCATGGTGCACAGAGAAAAATCTGATACCAAATAGGTCTTGTTGACACTGGAATTATTTCTGCAGATTCTCTCCTTCAACAAATCTTCACTTTAACAGGAGGTAAATTGAGAGACTTTTTTTAAAGTCTCTCAATAATGACTTCATGTACACATTCTAATTGTTCTAACAACAAACTGTCATGGTAACTCCCTCTCAGAAAGCAGGGAAACCACTGCACAAATCTCTCACACAACACGCATTCAGATTAGGCTTCTGCATGCATAATTTTAACACCCATCTTTTATTTTCACATTCTTCTTATGTACAGAACAGTCAGTCATATTTTGCTTAACATTCTTATGTTAGGATCTTCTACAAGAAATACTATATAAAAATAAGGGCATGTGGAACACTAGTAAAGCATACAAAACCAGATGTTTATATCTAAACTCACACAGCTCAAGTATTAGTAAAAAAAGAAGCCTGAGAGACTCAGATGACTACTTTTCATTTTGGGTGAGAGAACGCTACCATATCCAGTGCCTCTGCAGTGTTTACAGTTTCTTAACAAATTGCTAATTCCGAGAGCAGAGGTTCCAAAGAGGTGCTGGAAAAGTAACTTTAGATTTAATAGGAAGAAATTAAAATGGATTTTTACTTTCTCAAAATGTAAATTTAGGCCAAAGGTCTTATTTTTCCTCTCCTTGGGGAAGGCTTAGAAAAGCTTATTGCCCCATTTTACTCTACATAATTTTGCCCCTAGCAATTTTCTCCAGTTATGGGGGATATCTAGTATTGCTCACATCTTCAGCCTAGATTACTTACTTTACTGGAATTACTTTGTAAAATTAACTGATTAGTATGAGCATACAGTCTTACTCGGGCCTCAGAATTAACATACGCACCCAAAACAATTCTCCCAGTGAGAGGGGTCTTTGTTGGGTACACAAAGGACTTTAAAAACAATTCACCAGGCATGAAAAAAAATTCCCATAATGATAATTTCCATTACACACATCCTTGTGATTTCATGAAAGGAGTGGATAATATAATAGGCTACTATTATCAATGAAGGAATACATTCTGATAGAGCATACTAAACAAATTCTGATCTCTAGTGTACCCCTGCAGTCCTGCTGAGTGCACTGGAGCTGACTGAAAACCAAGGATATACAGTTTGGCTCATGAAGGCTATTCACACTGCCTAGCTAACTTATGTAACATAAGTAAATCTCCTCTAGGTTTCAAGACAAAAGAATTTTCATTAAAAGTTAGGTTCTTGACTTCAAACATAGTAGCTAAAGTAAATATAAGGTGCAAGTGATGTGAATAGCTCCCAAAATCACTGTGGAAAAATCCCCACCCTCTTACTTGAAGCTGGTTCTAGTTAAAGAGCACAATAAAATTTATTAACCAACTTTCACTTAGATATGCCTGTAAGATGACATCAATAGTTCTGTGATGAAATTGAACACCAAATGAAATAATCTGCTTCAATGGCAGGACAGAGTTCTTGGATTTTATCTATTTTTTTTCTTTTATTTCATATGAATTATTACAAGTTCTATTTGCTTTTGTCATCCTAGTAATCTACACCCTCCATAACGTGACATACATAACATTATCACAAATAGCTAAGAGGTAATAGTAGATAAATTTTACTTACAGATAATCATTTTTTAGCTCTTAAATGACAGGTATCTCCTATTCACACAAAATATAGAAAAGGATGAAATGTAAATTCTATCTTACCAAATGTAATACAAAATGTGACACGAATTTGAAATAGAAACTGCAACAGCCCTAGACTTATCATGTCAAAATGCCTTGAGCTATTTAGAAAACTTGAGGCAATTTTCAAATACCCTAGAGCACGACTGTATTTTTTTATTATTTTTCCATTAAGAGGAATCATTAGTGAAGACAGTCTTAGTATGCATTTTAAAGTAACTTTTAAAATTGTAAACAAAAATTACACAATACCATGATTTTCATTAAAAATATCAAATTATTTACTTTTTCTTTTAGAGATTGCCTACCATTACAAATGTACACAGTTCTTTTCCACTAAATGCTGCACTATTTTAATCTATTCAATTTGATTACTGAGAAGTTTGATTGCTATGAGAATCCAAGTCAACCTTCACACCATCCAATGGGCAACTAGTGATAATAAAAACAAAATATTTTATGTTATTCCACTACACGTGGCTCTATACATACCTTGCATTTAACCCAATTTCTTGACCGAGCAAGGAATAAATACCAAAGCTAGCTGCATAATTCAGTTCCTTTGTATTACTCAGGGCTTAATATAGCTTGCATATAAATTACCATGTTACCTGAAACACTTGCAGGGAAGGGAACACAATGCAACACATCAGTCTTATGCTTGATAGCATAGCAAAGAAACTATGTAAAAGTTTCAACATGACACTTCAATCCTTTTTAAAAGGATATTATATCAGGATATTCAAATGCTCAGAATTCCTGTCTGCCATGAGGAAGTTGGACAGACTGAGGGGAAAATAAATCTGTTTTATGCAACTATAACAGTTAAGAAATTAATCTATCCCAGAATAAATCTTATGCAATACTGATTTAAATCACAGTTAGGATTCCACATGGAAGAAATCCAAGAAAGTCTTGCCATCTAAGATTTTTCTAAGAGCTACCTTGGAAGTATAGCCCAAATATAATCAAATTCTACTGAGTGACACAATAGTTGTGAATTGTTGGAATATTCTCTTAGTCATTTTAAAGTCTTGAGGAATGTGAATGATACAAAAGGTGGTGTTTAAAGAACAAATAAAAAAACTGTGGTCCCTCTGAGCACTGCTGGCTGCCTGGCTCAGACAAGGTCCTACAGATTCCTCACTTTCCACTGACTTTCAGGCTGCACCAAAATAAACACCTATGAAAATAGAAACCAATGAACTGATGTGTACAATGTGCCCTTGCCTATATCTCACTGCAGAGAGGTCTTTGAATGTTCTACTACATGCAAATTTATCCTTTCAAACTTTCTACAGGCCTTCCTATTGCACATATTCACAGGAACAATCTTTGTCTAAAAGCTACATTCACTTAATCTTAAATTACATCAAGGGAGTTCATGTTCACCTTGCTGTCAATCCTCACAGGATTAGGCCTGTTCAGTGAATTCTTACTTCTATATTGATACAAGTAAGAAACTAAGTTTTGCTAAGTGCTTTGCTTTATTAAGCACTCTCTAATGAAGTTAAGCTCAATTGAAATAGGCTAGACTGAAATAAAATAAAAGTCAAGAGGTACTATTACATTTTTATGGAGAAAAAGAGACTATGAGTAGAAATACAATTAGATGGTTTAAACTAAATATAAGCCTTTTACTGTACTAAGATGTTAAAATAATCTATCCATATGAACACCCAGACCATATCCTTTAAAAGAGCCAGTTGAAAGAGCCTGTTGAGACTTACTCTGATTTTTGTGATTGATTTCAAAAGCTCAATTCATAAAGTAACTGACCACTAGCATTGGAAAGAAGCACCACTTCTGAATAAAGCTATCCAGTATATGATGCACAATCTCTTAAAGCATCTTTGCCAGGGTGATGAAGGAGATTAAAACTACCTCAGTTTTACACTGCTGCTCTGAACACAGTCCATGAAGGCAGAAAACTGTATTTAGGAACAAGCAGATCATCAAGTCATAGAAAAGTTCTGGTATTTTTCCACCTCCAGCAATACAACCATCGAAGCTTTGTTGCCTTACCTAGTCGAGAGACACTGCAAACAGGGAGCCTCTAAAGATTTAGTTTCTCTTCAGCTCATGTAGCTTTTACTACAGGAGCATCTCCTCAGAGAATGAGTCCCTTACAGCAGCCCCATCCAGGCAGGAAAAGCAGCAAGTCCCACTCTCCAGATGTATCCCTGCCCCACTCAGACCTCCAGCCTTTCCTTTGATTTCAGCTGGCATGAAAAGGCAAGATGCTGCCTCTCTTCTGCAGGGACCAAACAGATTTACCCCACCACAGCAAGAATTCACCTTACAAGTCTGGGATGTAAAACAGAGTGTGAAACCTTGGCGCCGGGACAGCCATTTTAGCATGCACTAATACCTCTTTTCCGCATTAAAAGTTCTGAGTTTCAAAAACACCACAGTGATCAGAATAAGGGAGGAAAAAAAGCAAAATGTAATTTTCTTATTGGTGATCTATTTTGGACCAGGTAAGTGTTAAGACATATAAATATGTAAGCTCAGGCCCAGACAGAACTGTGTGAGTTTCCATTCAGCCTCTGCCACATCCCTACATCTCCTCACTGTGCTAAGCTGTCAGAAACTCATAGGGAAAACAACGCATTCTCCACAAACCCCAAAGGTGATTAGCATGTCCTCCACACCTTTCAAATTTTGTCACCATGTCATTTCTCCTTCAGTGCCCCACCACCCATCTGCCTGCCACATCCTCAGATACTGAAGTGGGATCACTTCACAGATTTTACACACAAGTCCTACTCCTCTGAACTTTCAGATCAAAAGTGGCATTTGGGTTTTCCTGGGAAGCATTTGAGAGTTTGAATAAGCTGCAACTAGACAGGTTACTTCTATTTCTATCCTTCCTTCACTTTTGCATTTACTCATCTCCTGGTTTTGTTTTTTTCCATTATAGGTCTCTCACCTTCCAACTATTTCTTCTGAGCATAAAGTCACAAATACAAACCATGTCTTCGGTCTGTGGGATGCCTTAGAAAAACATTATTTACTATGAGATTATCTACACTTGAAATTGTAGAGAAGATACAGGAACATGACAAGTCCATTAACAAAAATAAAAAGCCAGACAGAACCCAAAAAATACCAAAAAAAAAAAAAAATTAAATCAAACTCTTATTTATTAACTCATATTGACTTGGGAATCAGCCATTGGATATGCAACTCAGAGATAGATATGACAAACACAGTTTCTCCTAAAAGTCAGTCATTAACCTTAGAATCTCATCAGGTGATTGCAGTGACACTATACATTCAAAAAGTGAATGCAGAAATTATTCTTATTTTGTCAAAAAGAACTTCACTGCCACAGTATGGAGAATGGTGGATTTCAATAAACCTAGTGAGCTGCACCCAGTGCAGTCACAGTGTCATCCATTTGTTTTCTGAAACAAAAACGAATAAAAATCAGTATTTGTAGTTAAATTGTATTAAAGAGTTTACGCTTACACTAAAATCCAGGGCATGAGAGAAGATAGCATGGTCTGATTAAAGAACATCCAGGACAGCTTTTGTGCCATGGCAATTTTTCTTCAATTACATGTAATTAAATGTAAAACAGGATGGGAAAAGGACAAAGTATTTAAAACTTAACATGTAACAACATTATTGCTTGTTAGTGCATTGCTGCTAGTACTACATTCAACAGCTGCCCCGTTTTCTATCACTTTAAAAAATTTTTATTCATTCTGAACTGATATATCAACATGGAAGAAAAAAAAATAGAAAACACTGTGATTTAAATTTAAAAAAAACAAAACTCACAACCAAAAACCTGTTGCCTCTTCTCTCCTGTACCTGGCTGTTGTCTAATAACTACTTTTTTTCCAGATCTTCAAAGTCAAGCAGGATTTTTTTTCTGGGACAGCATGTCCTAATTAAATTTATTTGTGGTGGCCCATTTTTAAAGATTCAAATTAAGCATTTTTTTGGTGGCAGAATGATAGTTTCTAAATTCACTTATTAAGCAAGAAGAGTTCTCCGCAGACAGTAACTTGAACTTCTGTAAAACAGTATTGACAAACACTAAAATGTAACTTATGCTTCCCAAATTTAGGAATAAATGAGATGTGCGAAATCACTTTGCTCTTAGTGACAACAGAGAAAAATTACTCAGTTTAACATAAGAATTGATAGAACAAGACCCTTCCTCTAAAAACTTCCCTATTTGAATTCCAGTCACAGTCAGGAGTCAGCATACACTGCAGCAAACCAAGTGTTGAAGAGTATCGTAACACAGAAAAAATTTAAACACTTTTTTTCCTCTTTCTGAACATCAGGGAAACCATGGCATGGTTTACCTGTTGACAGCAATGGAAGAGGATTTTTTAAAATCCCTCTGTGGAAACCTTGGGAATAAAAACAGCCTGTAAGAGGACACTTATAAAAAAATTAAAAATCTAAAGCTTGAAATTCTGAGTCCTTTGTGGAAAGAGTTAAAAGAGTTAAGGCACAGAAACAGGCTAGAGTGTAATTTCTGAAGTAACTGCAGTATTCTTGTTAGTGAAGAGCATTTAACAATTGTGAGTCTGAAAACAATGAACTCAATATCTTGGTTCCAACCGGTGAATACAAAATTTACAATGGGACATTTTAATAAGTTTTTAAGTACTAAAAATCAGTTTTGCTTTGCTTCAGGTTTTATTAAAAAGCTTTCAGTTACAATAGTCTTTCAACATTTTAGCTGTCAAGGGAAACTTTAGGACTCAGCAATATTAACTATGAAAATTCATGTAAGAGTTCATATCAATCCCGATTGTTACACCTTTGTTTTAAAGCAACTAAAGGAGAAACATTGAACATATTAAAAGGATTAAATAATAAAAAATTATATAATATATAATATATTATTATAAATAAAAAATAAAAATAACTAAAACTGAAAGTCAGTCACTAGAAAGGTTTCATTTCATACTGCTAATTACTTGAGACAACCTGAGATTCAAGTAGAATTTGGGCCTAAGGACAAATTGATACCAGTATGTATTAAATTGGTACCAGTAAGATGGTAAAGTGAATTTTATACTCCAATTTATACTTCAGGAAGAAACATGCACAGCTTAAATTGTTTATGGTGTATGAATGATTTACAGTGGTGGAGATGGAAACAGCTGTGAAAGTGAGGCTAAAGATAAAGCCTTTGAATGACAAGGATGTATCATAACATTCTCTCACTTGCACATTGTCAGTCAAACACAAATAATATCCACAACTGCTCTGTGATTTCTGATACAATTTTCAACTTACTCCCTTTATGAACATATTATAATACTTGTCTTAAAATGCTCTGTGGTAGCAAAGACCCCGAAGCAAGCCCACATCTCCTGGCACTCATTTGTTGTAACAGACTGCTCACAGGTTCCTAGCAACCTTCGTTTTCATGTTCCTTCCTGATAAACTGATAGGATTTATTTTTTTAACTTCTTTCTTGGAGGACTATATGGACAACAATCCCACGTACAACCAACTGTTAACAGGCCTCCATGAGATCTTCAAAGATGTTATCAAACACCATGTAAGGGCTTTTATCTGTTTTGTTACCATTTGTTAAGGGAGGAAGCCTCACACATTCTGACAGCTGACGAACAAAACACACTTTTGAAGGCTCTGCCTCAATACCAACTTGTCACTTATAGCTTGGAGAGAAAGGGCTGTTGTTTTCACAGTACAAAGCCCAAAGCCCTGCCAAGCAGTTCCACCAGGGCTCCAAAGGCATCTCAACAGTAAACAACCTGAAAGCAACTGGTGTGAGAGATGTCATTTCTGGAGAAACTGCATGGCTCCTGTCAGCATCACCACACAGGCAGCAAGGACCACACAGCCCTCACTGACTCCTACATCTCCTCCTGATGATCCCTCCCAGGGTCCCCTCTCTCTACTCTGAAAGAGCTTACCATAAGACACACAGTGCCACATCTCAGGCTTGACAAGTTTGAGGTGGAACATTTTAATGGGTACTGCTGCATGAACAGCTCACTGTAGCTTCCTCATAAATTAAAACCCATTACAGACCAATATGATCAACTCAAATTTGCTTCATTTACAGGAATAAATGTTTTCACACTAACCCATAATCCCACAGGTAATGACAAAATATCCCAAAATTATGGTGATGTCTAAGTATTTAAATATTTAATAATTTCTTATATTACATTTTTCAAAGACATCAATATTATTTGCCCCAAGTAAGAGATTTCGTAAGATTTACTCTTGATGAGTAAACACTCAGGATGATGACAGGTTATTACCAGCACCCTACTCTGACCAGATGACGTGTTGTTTTTCATCAAGTTATTTGACTTATTTCACAATGGTTTGTCTTTGCTATGATTCAGCTCAGGAAAGAAAAGCATTAAAAAACAAAACTAGACTGGGCCTGCACTAATTGTATCAATATTCAGTTGTAGTACCCAAGGAAAAGGATACCACCCTCCATGTCTGAGAATGACAGAGAGAGATTAAGAATAGTAGTGACAAGTATTGAAACACTTGCAATAAAACAATTTCCTTAGAAGTTCATGATAAAATATTTCAAATCATGGAACATACTTAAATAATAAGTTAAAATATTATAATGCTTATTTATAAACACTAAAAAGAGACATAAAAAGAACGTGGTAAAATAATCCAAAATATTTCCAATAAACCCAAATATTCCCAAACATTTAAATAATATAATCAAATATCCACATGGTCTTTCCCAGATGACATTACCCCTTTTAAAATAAATGATGTATTTTAAAGAAATTCTCCTCTTTACTAAGAGGAGAAAATCTGTTTTCTAAAGGAAACATTTCTATTGCTGTTATATTTCTTCGTAACCAAAATTCCTTCTGTAGTTGTGTTGATTTCAGGGCCAGGAGCTGTCTATTCTAATCACCTCAAAGAGAATTCACACAGCAGATCCTGAAACACTTCAGCATTGCTCTTACTATACTCCAGTTTTGAACACAACCCAATTCACCAGCTTGAGAAAAAGATAAATTGTGGCTCAATTTACACTTAAACAAACACAGATATATTCAGATCAAGCTTTATTAGACACAAAAAAAAACATAAATAAAAAAAATCCCCAACCAAACTAGAATCCTTAAGGCTATGGTTGAAACCCTCCTGGCTAGTCTGGTCATGAAAGCACCACCTTTCACAAATTCACATGCTCTGCTGATGCTCTCGCAGCTGAATAAAAAGCACACCTAAGTTATCAAGCAATGAGTTCAGAGCTAAAAGCTTTTATCTTCTGATCAAGTTTTCTTTAGGACACAAAAGGCAGAAGTGTTTAAAAGGTACCTCACCCACCTATAAAGGAAGTAGAATGATGTATCAGTGTTTTACAGTAATTACTAGGTTCTAGTTATTAAATAGTGAGCATTTGTACAATATTTTTACATCTTCAGAAACAGAAAACATGCATCCCAAAGCATTAAAAATGCCAATAGAGCATTGGTTGTCCCAGTGTTGCCTTAACAAAGGAAAGGTCCAAACAGTTATAAAGTAAAACAATGTAAAATGACAAGGGCAATGGTGCTTTTAAAACAAAACCAGCCAACCAAAAAGGGATCACAGATCTGTACTTATTGTGACACTGACTCTGAAATGTCACAGAAAGGTGAACAATACAGACGATTATATAAAAAAGCCAATATCTCAACAGCCAATAATTGAAATATTTTTAAGATTCTCTGGTTATTTTAATAATATATGAGTTTTTTTTAATGAAAAAAAATTTAACAAACATAAAACAGAACTTCAGACATGAAACTGCTAAACAGTACTGCTGTACAGGACTTTTTGGTGGTGAATCCTTACAGAATCCAGAAGTGAGCACAAAGTAATCTATTTATTACTATTATTTATTATTCAGCTATTAAAAAATTCATAATATTTTCAAATTGTGAACTTGCTTTACTGTAAACAGTGATAGGGTTTGATCAGGTGGCAGCTTGACACACTCTGCCTAAGGTGCATACCATCAGTTTAATCATGGATTTGAAAAGAAGAAAACAATAAAAGATCCCAAGATTTACAGGACCACTGTCTCCTGATCCTCCTATGAAACACCAATATCTGGTCATTTAGGTTACTCTTTTGGTGTGATACCCATTCAAACAAAATTAATTTTAGTTATTAAATTTTCATTGAGTATGAAATATTAGATGAAAATTCTTCAAAAACAGACAGTTTCAAAATCACATATTTACCCTTTAGAACTAATACATTTTCTCTGTTATGAAGTAGTGGTCTTTCCTCAGAACTGATTCAAGAACAAGGAATTTAAGAGATTTCAGGGGAAAACTAAAGACTGCTTAGCTCTTGTCAGCACTTAGCAAATAGGGCTTTTAGGAAGTTGAAGTAGGCAAACTTTATCTCATGACAGATCCAGTCAAAAGCATTAGATACAGTGGCTCTAGATCCTATAACACACATTATTTCAGTCTCTAAATTTGCATAACCACCACCAAGTATTAAAACTGATCATATAATTAAAGATGACTTCAAGGGCTCAGAAGAACTCTTTATCAGCATCCATAAGTTCACCCTGGTGTATTAAATCCATCTACTCTGTGGCTTCCCACTCTGTGGGAAAGCCATATGCTGAGAGCTCCTCTTCTTCTTACTCCCCGTTGAAATTCATTATTTTATGCAACAACAAAACTATCTACAGCAGGGTCAAAGGTGTCAGTGACCTGAGACTTCGGGATTTAAAGCACCAACCAGATCAGCCTAGCTCCTAAAGTACCTGGTCTTCCTAAAAGCACATGTAATATACAGAAAAATGGAGTAAAATTTTAACAGCGACATCAATTATTTTAGTTCCATTTGCTCTTTTTCTTAGCAGCACAGTGTCATTGTGTGCAACTAATGCTCCATGACAGGTTTTGCCTGGTGCAAATTCCTCCCAGGAAGAAAGACCTCATAGCCTAGTTCTCCTTATGGCAAATTTTAAGCAAATTAAACTGATAAACATGTCTTGAAAAACAATCCTGAGGACAGCATTGCTGATAGGACCCCCAGAGGGACACGGTCCGTGTCAGCAGGCCAGCATGACAAGTCACAGGCAGTGTGGCACTGCAGAGGGACGTGCTGGGCATTGCAGGCACCAAGGAGATGAGGGAGCCAGCCACGGCCTCGGGGGCAAGACGGGATTAATTAATTAATTAATTAAATGGCAGTGGGAGCTCTGCCAGCCAGAGAGGCACAGGCAGCCCTGAAGGGTCCTGGCCCCTCACCTCAGGCTCCTGCAGGGAGCACAGCACGGCCATACCCCAGCCGGACCCCGGGCCACTGCTTGGCACCTTCGGGTACACAACACACAGACCGCTGTCATGAGTTTCCTCAGGTGCCTGTGAACAGCAGCTGCTGCCAGAGGTGTGTGTGCAGTGCTCAGGTGACCGAGCTGCAGCAGCAGTGCAGCTCTGGCCGCTGCTCGGCCCCGTGAAGCTGAAGCAAGGCTCCCCGCCTCAGCTCCGTCCTGCAGCAGCAGGCACTGGAGCACATCAGGGATTTCCAGCATAGGCCTCATGAGCAGCCTGCTGCCCCAGAAACTTCGTGTAGTGCCACAGCAGCAGGACAACACAAATGCTAAAACATTATGATTTAGACATTATGATTTAGATCGACCAAGAAAGTGAAATATTTTTCACAGTAAGGGGTGAAGAGGGACCAGTGGTGCAACACTGGCCCCAGACAGATAACAGGCACAAACAAATTTGGCAAACTTGTCACAGAATACTTAACCTGGAGTCAGCTAACCACATGAGGTAACAAAATGCTATAACAGGATTAAAATTCAGCAGGTTTTAATCCTATTTTGTATTAAAGACAGAGAAAACACTGTAACAAGAACAATTTACTATTGGAAAGTAGTCCAAGTCTCATCCAGAGCTTAACAAGTGCACAGCACTTTCTGTAGAACTTCTGGTTGACTTAAAGTGAAGATGGATGTTAATCTTCTGTAGAAAGGACCACAAGGATGTGTCACCCTATACATGAAGTAATATACATTCAAGTAATATATTCATTTTTGTAAGGCCAAAAGAAGCAGAAGCACACAGATAAGCAAGTCTGTTTCAGCAGATACAGTATGTAATGCAGGGAAACAACCACCTCTTGCAGAAAAATGCCCATCCATACAGGAAAACAATTTCCAACTTAAAAGGAAAAAAAGGATTAAAAATGCTAGATCTTTCCTCTTCTTACCAATCCAACTCAATGTAATTTAACAAATACTAACTTTTAATCATGGGTTTAGTTTTTAATTGTCTCTCACAGATAAACACAGAGTCTTCCTCCGTCTTAATTATTTTGATTATTTCTAACACCAACAAACAAGAAGTATTCTCACATAAATCAGATTCTGGGACAACAGAAACTGAAGTTCATATGAATTTGTCTACTTTCCCCAGCAACTTTGCCTTCAGATAAAGAGTTATAGAGAAAATAGCATCACAGAAAAAGACAGGCAACATTTCTTGCTTATCCTGGCTCCTTCTGAGGCCAGGGGTAGGAAATGTCACTACCTCAGCCCTCTGAGGTTTTGGCTTTTGCCTACAAGAGTAACTTTCCATCCGGTGCTTACAAGACAAAAGCTAATTAATAAACAGCAAACCACGAGGCACAACTCTTCATAGCTAACAGGCAAAATTAAATCAAGGAAAGATAATGCCTACATGAATTCCTACTGTTATCAAAAATCTTCAGAGTAAGCCTTGCCATCACTGTTTAAACTGGAACTCAGATAAAAGCATTCACATCCATTAAATGGGATCAGTCCAAGACTCATGCAAACATTTGGTTCTGCTCCTAATAAGAAGCAACATATCTTAGAATGAAAACAAAGTACTGTTACAAACCTAAGCAATGCTTTCCAGATAATTTTTTTTTAAATTAAATGCAGATACATCCTAATACAACATTAATTATGATCAATATCACACAGGATGTCACAACATATAAACAGTATCTAAGAAGCACTTCTCTGAAGAAAAAACAAACAAAACAAAACTCACAAAAGCCAAAATAAATAAAATTAAAAACAAAACAGCAAGAGAAACTCATCCAAAATATGCTTCTCATTGCAACAACTTTCTGCTGGAAGCACTGCAGTGCAAGGCTGACTGGGTGACATTGGCTCAATCTCACACAGTTCTGTCCAGGTCTAATTAGATTTAAAAAGTGACGTCCAGATTTCAAACACATTTTTAAAAACTCTCCAAGCTGATTTAAGGAGGTCATTGTTTTCCTTCAGTTTTATTTATTTTGTTAACACAGCCTCTCAGCTGGAAAAAAAAAAAAAAAAAATTGGTATAATTCTTTCTGGGTTGTTGGGAGAGCCTGATATTCCTTAATACTGTTGTTCAGACAGAGCTGAACTCTTTACTGAGTTTACTCAACAAACAGAGGTTCTTTGTTCCACTCAGCTACAATAAAGTAACAAATAAGGACGTCCTTACCACCTCAGGCTAAGAGCCATATATTAAATGAGCTTGTAGGTTCCTAGTGTGGAAGCACATCCAAACACACCCAAGGAATAACCACATGGAACACCAGTAGAGCCCTCTCGGTGTCTGCCAGACTCCAGGTGTGACATAAAGCAACATTACTATTGCATACAGACAACAGGCCAGCTTGCAAACAAAATACTTCAAATCATGACCCTTCATAGCACGTGAACAGCTCTGAGCTGGGTGCCACCTTCCCCTCCACCACAGGCCCACGGACAGCACGCAGATGCCAGTGAGTCCATGTTGCTCGGCTATGTAAGCACAGGAGGTTCCAGACAGAGGAACTTTCCCCCAGGTGAGGATTCACAAACCCCACAGCACGTCCCCATGCCTTCAGCAAACCCCCTGCTTATGAACACTGCTTCCATGGCAGTGCTGGCACCTGTGATGAATGCACACATGCAGATATTGCTTATCCTTATGCAGTTCCTGTACCACAAGGTAATACTTGAAGAAGGTTTGAACACTTCTGGTATTTCTGAGATTAAATCTTCCCAAGACACAACAGCAATTGTAAAAAGAGAGCAAGAGACAGGTGGAATAAAATGCCACTGATCTGTGCAGGCTGGGCTTCAGTGATAGTTTTCAGGATGTCTGTGGAACTTTTCTACCAGACAGCTATTTCCAAAAACTTGCAAAATTACAAACTACGCTTTGTAAATCACAATTGCTCCATCCCACTGTAGCAAAAGTTAAAATCACAAAGCCAGAGCTCTAAAAAGTTTAAATGTCATAAAAATAATTTAGTTTTATCTTCCAGCCCCGTCCCCCTGCCACCACCCCCCCCACCAAAAATTACTGTCTCAAGGTGAATCTGCATAACAGATGTGGGATTATTAAAAATTCGTTCTGATGCCACCTGCTATTTTTAAGCATCTCTGTATAAGTCTTAGATTTGGGGGCTCCACAATGAGCTCTCATACAGAAAAAAATGGCTAAAAAATTAGGAAGTCTCTGACAATTTTTCAAAACTAGCAGTGTAAGGATTAAGCAGTACATATGAAAATTACTTGTAAGGCTAATATTAAACATGACTGTCCTTTTATATTGATGGTAAAATCAAATATGGGAGTATATGAATTCATGTATGCACACATACACACACTTCTCTGTAAAATGATATTTTATTCAACATAAATAGACCAGTTATGAATATCTATTGCATGTGTGCTTAACAGTAGCACAAAAAATACAATAAAAGATAGAAATTATAGAGGAATGAGAGGATATGTTGCATCTATAAAGTGAATGTATTCATTCATTACTACATATCACATAAGTATAAATATACAATGTGGATATATGATCTCTAAAATATAATGCATTTAATCTATCTGTATATATGTAAATATTTCTATTTACACTTCCACATGTAAGCAAAGTAAAGTTAACTGTTAAAAAATTGATAATGCAGGAAAAACATACCTGCTAATAATTCAGAATGATCAAAGTTGCAGAAGGCTCTCACACAAATGTGGAAAGTTGAATTACAGGCGAAATCCACTGCCTATAAACATAAAGTAATGCATTACAAAAATACACACACACAACCTCAAGCACATATAAACAGAGATGGCCTCTATACCATCTTATAAGAATGGCATTTTAGGGTTATCAAGAGCAGCTATATGACAATGCCTCCTTGATGTCCAGCAGCAGAGAAAAATCTGTTAGTTTTGGAAATGAGAGTGGGAGGAGATTTAATTGAAAAAGATTTCAATAGCAAACCAAGAATCCTCAAAATGTGACCTTATGAAAGTAGCTCGAATTCTGGTTGTTTGTTTTACATCATTGCAGAGAACTAGAAAAGACATTAGGGCATAACAACATGGATGCTCAAAGATGATACTGTAACTTTTATACTAAAAAAGGTATCTTTCATCGTGAAAGAGAAATGCACACAGAATGGCTAGAGCAGAGATCCATATAATCAAAGGTATGAAAGACAAATTTAGGCTGACAAACTAAAGGCCATTTAATAGAATTACTGACAAGTCTCAAATGCAAGTAACAGGTTTTTTACAGCTTTACAGTTCTGTGCAATTCATTGTCACAACATACTCTGATGGTCAAATGCTAAAAATAAAGATTACAGAAGGTAGTAAAGCATAAATCACTAAATACTATGAATGTGTTTCGTATACTGAAAACTGTCAATTTATTCTCTCCTTGTAGTCTTGCCACACATTCTTTTCTACTGGAGAAATGTTCTTCAGAAATATTACACTGTTAGCTTAAAAATGGTTATTGAAATTTTTTACTAACAGATGTCCTTTTGAATTATTAATTTATCTTGGAAGTCTATAAAGCTCTATAATGAGTCTAGTTAAATAAATGTTTTAGTTGTGACCTGAGGCAGAATTTTTTTCAAACAGCATCCTTCAGCTGATCAAGCCTAAAACCAGAATCTCAGTTCTTGGTACTGTAACCCTCTTTTGGAGTATGTGAAGGAATTTTCTACTCATAAGTATACATTTCCATTTATACTTCCAAAAGAGAGTCTCCTTTGTTCATGAGGAAGAAGCAAACAAAAATGACAGAAGTTAATTTTTAAAATGCCTCACAAATTGATTTTATCCAAAGTCACTCTTCCCACACCACATGCACTGAATTGCAATTGCACTTGCCATGCCATGCTGCCTGCCATGGTTCAGTACATATAAGGACATCACATTAGGAAACTCCTTGTAGGGCTAACCACAGTATTACACAGAAAAAAACTTTAAAAAAATTTTAAAAAATCACAGAAGTTAAGCAACAAAAAGATTCTAAGTACTTTAGTTAAATAGTTTGATTTTACTTTTACTTTATTACAGTAAGTATTGTTAGTCTTCATTGTCTGTAGTTCTTATTTGGCAATTAGTATAAAAATAAATAGGAAAGGGCTTTTGTTTCATCAGTAGCACTTTTATGATGAGTTATGCCTCAAACAAACACAAGACCCTGCAGCATTCAGATGGGAGGCATGTAATACCACTGATGAGTAAAACTTCTACTCTGATATAAAGAATTGATAATAGAAAGCTGATTGTAGCAAAACTGTGTAAATACTTGCTCTTTTCCCCAAATAAGTTTGCTTCAAATGAATCTGCAAGTTCACTAAGCAGCTAGTGAAAATTTCACCAAATCTGCTGCCATCATGACAGTGCTAAGATGCTCTCTCCATGTCTTGACAAGCTTCTTTCAGAAAACTGAAGAAAAAAGTCATAGTCCCAAGTGTCCCTAAAAACTTGAATTACGTTTTTCTAAGGCAGAACCACAAAACTACATTTGTTACAATCAGTTAGTTGGAAGAGTGTTTGCCTAGAAAGAAGCATGGTTTCTATTCTATTCCATTCCATTCCTATTCCATTCCTATTCCATTGCAAATAATGTGAAGAGAATATAAAAGTGGTCCAAGAGGACCCCATCTAGAGTAAAGTTTTACAATGTCTTTGGTACCAGCTGATCAGATCATGCCATCACTTTCTGCATGCTGGATGATTTCTACACCCACCTTCCTCAGTTTTCAAGTGGTCCTTGTACATATTCATGGGAAACTTGCAAAGCCTCATTAAGTCAGCATGTAAAATACTGAATTACAACAGAATACTAGTGGTAGTCAGTGCCAAAAATCCCAAGTATAAATCTCCTTTTTGAACATTACAGGTGTCTCCTATATAAGAAAAACAGATTATAGGCCATTCATTTATGCAAAAATCTTGGCAAATAAGAACTGTTTGGATTTAGTAGAGGATTTTGAAAAGCCTGGAAAATTAAGAGACGACAATCTAGATCAGCAAAAAACACCTGCAGTGACTAAGGGCAAATACCTCTACTGTCTCAAACTTTTTTGTATTCTGGTGGCCACCTTTCTACTTAGGAAAAGTGTTACCTCAGTAGTAAAAAAAGCAATACACTGTCACATCACTACCAGGTATCCCCAGTGTCATGCTTTTACTAATGCTATTACCATCTTTTTTTTTTTATTAAGAATAGACTGAAATTTCCATAAATCTTTCAGACTCAAAAGTCAGACCACTTATGTCTTCTGTGCTGAACAAGTAATAGCACAATAGCCAAAGTATCTGGACTGTCATCTGTTTTCTGAGAAACTGCAGCATATTAACATAGCCTGAGGCAGAGCTCAAGCAAAACACTATTGGAGACTTGTGACACCAACGTAAGCAGTAGCACTTTGCAACACAGTATCAATGTAACATTCTTTATCTTTTAAAAAGAAAAATAATGTTTTACTTCAAAAATACTCAATTCCACAACTGGAAAAAACAACAAACCATTAAAAATCAGAAGGAACCACTTTTCAGACACAGAATACCTTTTTTATGGACACATGCCCAACTAAATGCAACTTGAACCTCCTCTGCTCTTACACAGATAAAATTATAATGAACTTCACTTAGAACTCTCAGATGAAGAAATAAAGCAGCCTCTAACTTAGGCGTAGATTTAATATATGAATTCTTGGAATGAAATTAAGTCAGTGTCCAAATCTCAATATTTCCATGCACAGAAAGAAGTTTACAAAATTTTTCCTTCAGCCCAGTTTCTAAAGTCCCAGTTCAAAAATATAGGTCAAGTTACCTACTGCCTCCAACTTTCTCAAAGTCAGCTCAAATAGTGCAAGCCTGACCCATTTTGAGTGGGCTCTTCAAAACTAACTAAATAAATTAATCAGGTGCCTGCATCACTTATATAAATATATATATACACTTCATTAAAGGTCTCACATATTAAATATATTAGCATTTGAATTCCATACCCTGAGAAAATTGATGTAAAGAAATCACAGGCTTTTGTAGTTCACTAGTCAGCTCAAGGTAGATTAGATCTTTTTGTGTTTTATTTAATAATTTCTAGAGTAAAAAAGTATTAATATAAAAACCGAGTACACAAGAAAAATCATTATTTTTTCTGATCACTATCTATTAGTTCCTTGAAGAAAAGCAGAAACATTGAAAATCAGAATATACAAATTTACTATTATAATTACTATATTAGTTCCTTCTTTTGAGAATCTAAACAATGCTAATTCTTTACCTGAATTCTAGTATCTTCTTTTATTAATACTTGACACAGAGGAATGGGGAGCACTTGTAGCCAAACATTTTTAGTAAACATTAGTAAAACTGACCCATACATTATCCCAAGTGGGAATGTCCACTGGAAAACAATCTTCTTGCATATTTCATCCAAAACATTTCAGAAAGAAGAAAGATATTTTTACACTAAAAGTCCCATTTTCTGAGCTATTTTTAAAAATAGTTTCATTCTGATTATTAAACAATATTATTCTGCAAAACACTTATGAGGGTTTTTTGTGATTTGTTGCCTTTTTTTGGCTGAGCCTGCCTGAAAGCTGAAGCAACTGTCATTGCAGCAAAAGGTAGCATATATTAGTCCTCTCTAGAAATTTCTGCTAATACATTTCAAAGTCCTATTTCAGGTACAAATAAGGTGAATTTCTTAATATACCCACCACAGATCTTCTCTGAGGATAACTATTATGAGAAACTCAAGAGAAGTCCACTGATAAGAAGAGCTGCTCAGGTAAAAGGACTTTTATAGCCTGAGAGCTGCTATCTATAATCTTGGCACTTTGATCTCTCAGAATATGAACTAATGGTATCTGGAATGTAGCTCATTATTAATAGTTAAATATCTTTAAATTGAGCAGCTTTGAAGATCACTTCCAATATCAGTGGCTTGCATTTATATAGGGGGTTCATTTTTAAGGACAATGGTACATGGTTCCTGAATCATACACATGTACATGCACATAGATACTTCTATTTGCATTCAAACACATCATTAATATTAGAAATATGTATCCATTTTAAAATAAATATAAATGTATAATCTATCAGCTTACATACAGTTTTTGAGAATTCAATATAGAAGGCTAGGTGACAGCCCAAAGTATAATCACAGATATCAATGCAGTTGTATCAATTTATTGTGGAGAACATCACCCAGTGCTCTCCGCAGAAAAAGTCATATCAGAAGATGACTTCTGTGCACAAAATAAACAAAACAACCTTCGTTTTTTAACAGGTTATGAAAATAAGGGGGAAAACTATACCTTTTACAGAGGAATCTTGGACAAGATACTGTTTGTACTATTTCACTTAATACAGGACAGATATTTCAGTCAATTCAGATCTTCACTGACTTACTCCTGTTGAAAACTCTCAGATAAGATCCCTAAAAAGCTCCACCAGTTTATTTTTAAATGATATACACAGGCCAGAGACTTTATACCAGACAAAATAAACAAAAAAAAATATGTTAAAGACAAAAATAATAAAAAGTTCTGCTCAAAGATTTCCGATTTAGCAAGCAGCACTAGTTCCCCTTCATGAAAATTGATTATACTTGCTATGCAATATTCCAAAGGTACACTGTATTATAATTTACCTCTTCCACTTGTATTTCTCCAACCACACAAATTAATTTCACCAAAACATCTAAGAGTCAAGACAGAAAAGAATTTACCACCAAAAAAAAACCAAAACCCACAAAAAACCCCAAACAAACCCACAGAAAACCAAAGAAAAAACCTCTCTAAACAAACATAGGTTAACCTTCTCCTAAACACCAGCTTATGACTTCCAAACAGGGAGAGCAAAATCCCTCTAGCACTGAAGCAAAAAGCAACTTTAATAGCAACTTTAAGACTTTAATCTCTCAAACTGAGGAAAGCTGAAAGGAGCTGAATTTATTACTTATTTAAATTACTAATCCATTAGCAGTTTATCTGTTTTTTTAGACACTGCACCTATGTAAAAGATTATTTTTCCATAATTACTGTAAAAGCCTTCCACAACCCAACATTTGAAGTATTGCATCCTATTTCCAAGTGTAATGACCCTCAAAATCCAAGATTGATTTTGGCTTTATTCTGATCAATACTAATCTCCAAGATATATTTGACTTTGGACTGACCTAAACAAAAAGGTCACTATCTGTGTATTAGTCAATCTCCAAAACATTTATTAAATTAATTTCAGAGACCACAAAAGGTATATTGTTACAACTGTTTCTATCTGGGATTTCTATCCATCATCCTCAGTAAGATTTACATGAAACTGATAATCCACATAATCACATTGTCACTGCAGTGAATTTCTCAAAATGGCTTGATCTGCCCTCAATTATTTTAAGATTAATCTTTTTTGTATTTATCTATTTGGAGGAACACCACCATATTAAACATATTACTGGACTACTGGAATCCAGTCTTACACATGTTAAAGTCAATGGGAGAATACATCTCCCTTCAGTGACAAAACTGAACTCTTAATGACTCTTAATGGGGGAAATATAAAATACTTTAGGTGCCCCTGAAAGCAAAGCAGGAGAAGCCTTTTCAATCAAAGTACTTTGACCAGTGCATTTTAAAAAGAAAATTCACAACACCCAGAAACATATTTCTATAAATGCTCATTTTTTTAAAAATATAGATTTCTAACTAGCTTTTTTACCATACTGGCTAATTCCAAAGTAGGACTACAAAAACTATACCTGCACTAAGGCAGCAGATAACATAAGAACAAAATTGTTATTGACTGATCTGGGGTAGGCTTCTCCTCACTTTAATTTTCTTTCCTCAAACAAACAAACAAAAGCATCAATCTTAGAAAAACACAAAGAATAAAGATTAATAAATATAGACTATAATAAATATTTTTAAAATTAAAATTAGTAAATTCATTTAATGTCCCTTTTGTTCTTCTTATAAAATGTAATTTTGCCTCCCAAGGACATTACTAATTTCAATAGAACTATCTGCATTTCTGATAGATAGGACAATTAAATCTTAGCATAGTAAAGACCCAATGTAGTAAATTAATTGAGGCAGGAACCACGTGTTTATTTTCTCCTTCACACAATTTAACTTAAATTAAATAATTTTACAACCTAGCTGAAATTTTAAGCTAAAGTAATACTAAAGACTCCACGAAATTTCTGTCCAGAAGTATTATTAAAAACCAAGTACTTTTAAGTTACCAATGTATACTTTATTAGAGCTTATACACTTAGAATTTTCACCCAGCAGATGCATTTGCTTAAAAATTCAAATTTAAGCTTTCCACTGCCTCCAGAGCTGCAGACACTAAAAGACATAAGATTAGGCAGAATAAAGTGAATAGTAAGCAAAAGGGAGAAGTTACTTAAATAAAAATAAAACCAAAAGAGTGGACAGTAATCAAGACTAAGGATGCAAAAAGCCAGAGAGGAGGCAAATAATTTCATAAACATAACGACAAAAATCATCCAAGTTTCTCAACTGTGGCATAAATATGGCTCTCACAGCTATTTTCATTCCAGCCAGGGTGGACATGCCCCTATTTCAAACTCAGCTGATTAATGACTTTGGATTTCCACTTCCATACTGCTACCACCATCACTGTTCTTGGGCCAGGGAAGAGAGAAAGACTTTTTCTCCAGTTAGAATCTACTTAAGATTACTCATGTAAAGTATCTTTCTACTAAATAAAATTATATTAGAAGTAAACTCTTTTTTACCCAAACAGACAAGTGGTCCTAAAGTACACGGACTACCTAAGCACCCTCCGAGGGACAGAGTAGCAATCTCCCAAACTTTGACATCCTGACTTGAAGCAGGAAGGGTACAGCACATACTCTGCTATGCTTGCTAATGGATTCATCCAAAAGACATCTCTGAGGAACAAGAGAGCTAAGTAGAAGCCCATGCTATTATCAGAAATGTGAGTAGTTCCACCAGAGATGCTGGCATGCCACACAAAAGCAAAATTATGCTCTCTTATGCACAACAGAAAATGAGAGACAAAAAAGCCAACAAGATTCACCAGACTAACTTGTCTTTTATTTCAAAAATCTCACATTTTTAGCAGAATTTCAGCTCCACAAACTAGTACATTCATTTTCTTCACTGCCCTTGGTATGCGAGGGTGACAGAAGGATGCCAAAAAATGTTCACATTGCCCACTTTTTTATGTCCCTTTACAAAATGTCTCTCATTTTAAAACACTGAATATTATGTGTTTTCAGAAGAAATTTATAGGAGCATGTAAGGCCATTCAGAGAAAGAGCCAGATCTAAGCACAGGCTGAGGCGTGAGAGAGCAGAAGAGATTTATGTCCCACTTCAGACAACCCAGAGGGCTGCTGAAGCAAAGGCAAAAGAATCAAGAATAGAAAGGCAGGCTGCACACAATGCAGCTTTGGCCTGCTAAGGAGCAACAAGCAGCTTAAAGCTGACGCAGAAGAACAGACACCCAAGAGGGGCTGAACACTGGCAAGCACCAAAAAAGAATGAAGAGTTTCTGCAGCTTCATTATAAACAGCCTGAAAGAGAGCTGGACTGGCATGCTGCATGGCATGACATTTGAAACTTTGACAGAAGTTAAATGCAAACACTTCCTGGGCACATATAATCCCTTCTGGAAAAACAGTCTCCATCTCAAAACTTCTGCAGTACTTCCCAACCAACTCTCTGCTGCCACTGGGTACTTCACAACCCACGTGTTCCAACAGGAG
The DNA here is from genome assembly GCF_001522545.3 of Parus major. Lineage (NCBI taxonomy): Eukaryota > Metazoa > Chordata > Aves > Passeriformes > Paridae > Parus > Parus major. The sequence goes on from NC_031769.1 coordinate 26,975,602, forward strand.
GATGTTCTCCAAATTTCTCCAAGACAATTTTTTCAAGGATAGAACTCATTTGTTCTCCTGACAGAAATGTCCTTTACCAAAAGCTTCTGCTTCACTTCTGTTGATGCCCTCCTGAGTTTGCAGATGGAGTCCGTGTCCTACATAGCTTTCATTTCACTTGGTCAAACAAATCAGGACCTCTTTCATCTCCTTATGACCAGACCATCCCACTAGCCCTTTACAGCATCTGACCCAATTTCAGTTATTTCTTCTTGAAGATGAGTGATCAGAACACTTCCTCTCATCATAAATTGGTGTGAGTTTGTACCATTATTTTTATCAGATCTTTCAGAACCCTCTCTACACAGGCATCATAAGGTTAGAACTTACTTTTCCCACTGCTACTTTACATTGACAATCCAGGTGAATATTTCCTTTATTTCTCCCTCAGGTTTCTATCACAGAACAAATCTTATATATGTTATATATTCATATATGAATATGAGGACTAATGAATTATTTACAACACCACTCAAAAATCTCAACTTCAGCAACTTGGATATTAATGTCTTTGCCAAATGTACAACAGAGGAGATAAGGACAACTGTGCAAAGAGAGACTTGGTTTTCATCCATAAATTTCGAGAAAGCTACTATATATCCACACACCACCAGTCAACCATATGAAAGTTAAAGTGGATACTCATATATTACAAAAGTAATTTTCTACTTGTAACATGCAAATTAGTTCCAAGTGGTCTAATACACACAATTAAGAAAAACTGGCCTGCTGAAACCAAAATTTAAATGGCAAATTGACTCTACTGTAAAATTGCCCATGGTCTGTGAATCAAAATAAATGTGAGAACCACTTCTTATATTATTTGGGTACCTTCCTTATATATGGTAATTTGAGTTGAGGGTACAGTTCTGACATGCATTCTATGCTTATAATAAACTAACAGCTCAAAGAAGATATTAAATATATTTAGCTCATGAATAGTTTTGCTTCTGAAAGAAAAACTTTTACATCAGCACAATCCATCACAGCAGACTGAAACCTGTGAGCTCTGTGAGTATTAGCATTCTAGCTCACCTTTTCCTGCACTTCTTTCACACGACATTTAATCCTGGTTTCAACCTCTGTCAAGTAAAAGTCTCAGGCACATAAGAAAGTAAATGAAGAAGCAAGTTTTTTTTTCAAATTATTCAAGTAAGAAATTTTAGGATAACTTTTATATTATCTACACATTTTCTTGTCAGTCTAATGAAATAGAGCTGGAGAAGGTAGACTGCTATGGATAAAAATCAATTTAATGCAGTTTTTCAGCTGTTCAAACAAAAACTAAAATTATTTTCCTGATTACATTTGGGATATTGATTAATTATTAAGTGTGACAAACCAATGACTTACACCTTTTAAATTTAAAGCTGTCAGGAAGACATAAAGGAAAAGGTATTTCACCCTATACATGTTGACCTAAGGAATTACAATGAATGGAAAGCAAGGGATTTTACTACTTCAACTGAATTCTTCAATTCAATAAAAATTTCAGTATCAAGTATAATCTAGTCATTAAAGTTATCTCTTTCTCTACTGTCCACATTAAAGTTTCAGTAGGATCCAAATAAAAACTTTGTTGTTCTCTTGTGGATTTGGATGGAGGGCCTAAGTGCAGCAATCCCAGATCCCTCCCCCCAGCTCTTATGGCCAGCTGTGGCAGACACACTGCATATGATTGCTGTATTACGTGATACACTGGTGTGATATATAGCCTATAGAAGTACTATGTCAGAGTATTATCACTTTGTCAGCCTCCCACTACTCCCCCTTGTCATAAAATGCACAATGTGGGAAGATAAATGTGGAATCCAAGTGCCTAACCACAGCTGGAATTTCTGGTATTTTGTACTGCCCAGGATAACGAATTATAAAACACCAGCAATAATGTGGCAGTTGCAAAAGATGCTCTAAATTCCATCGTTTACAAAGGCAAGCCCCTGACAATATTAAAACTTAATCTGTTCCAAGCAGACAATGTAGCAATGAATTAGAGCCCATACCATCTCACCAGAAAGCTTGCATTACTCCAGAGTAGTGCCACAAAACCAATGAAACATCTGATAACTTTAAAAAAAGAAACATCTCTACAGTTGTTCTGAATCTCAAGCCAGAACAGGTCTCACAGAATTTAGCAGTCACATAGATCTAGATTTTTTAAAGCAAGTCTTAAATTATTGTCTATTATTATATCCATGGCCTTAAGAGAAAGTGAGTAGCTCCAAAATAAAGCCAACAGCATAGGTGAAACAGGAACAAGTCATGGACAACTTGTACCTACGAAAATCACCTGCTCCCAAAGCACAGCATGATGTTTTCAAGCAGCTTTCATAACATTTGTCCCTCACTGTCTTCCAGATGCTCTCAAAGAGACCTCCTAGAAAAAAATGGGGTTTTTAATATAGTCTTTGGAAATGAGAACTAAAGTCAGGAAAGGACAGGATAGGTCCAGTGACCTACACATAAGCAGGACATTGTTACAATATTTTATCTTATACACATTAAAACTGAGGGACCTGATCCTTTGGTTTTTAGAAAGCGGACATTTTAATGAAGTAGAAGGTTGTTAAATCAACTTTCTTCAGTACAGCTTCTCTGAGCTTAGTGCTGATTTATAAATTGTTAAGTGCAGCCACATCAGAAATTTCACTCCGAATTAAGCCTCCCAATCTCAGTGTTAGATATTAAATAGTTCATACAACGTAGAAAGCCACATCCAGAACCCAGAACCACTTTTCTAGTGTTTCCATAACAAAGATTTACGTTTCACTTAGGCTGTTATTAAAATGAAACATCAGTGGCTTGAATTTAACTTTATACCAACAGCCTTTACTACAAGAGTTATTTTCTTTTTTAATTAAACCTTGTTCTTTACATTCCTTTTGGTTCCTTAAGAGAGCTCCAGAAGTCGTCTAACCGTATGCGGTATAAGACTGTCCCCGTGCCCTCTGGTCTCTTTTCAGATGCCTCTCCGCTGCTCTTGCAACATCAGCTCCGTGGATGTTCCCGTTACCAAAGGCAGCCTGAGCACGTCAGTACCAGCACTGAGCGCTCCCAGGCACGGAGCGGAACTTTCTGCGCCTGTTTAAAGGGCGCAACTACAGCCCTGCTTCCGCAACACGCGCAAATCAACCTGGCAAACGAGATTTTTTTCCTTAAAATTGCATTAAATTAAATTATTTGCTTTCAGGAGGCAGCCTGACAGCTTCAGTCCCGGGCCAAAGACTGCTCACGGCGCGCTGGGTAAACCCTCTCTGACAGCTCCTTTACTTTTTATAGCCACGGCTTCACGTCATGCCTTTTCGCTTTGCCTCCCCACCAAGAGTGTATCCACAGCCAAGCGGCCGCTCTGAAAGTGCTAAACTCTGCGTGACACCTACAAGAACCCCGAGCACACAGTTTTCCCAGCCGTCCTTCTCAACTCCCCGTCGGGAACAGCCGCACCGCTGCCAGAAGGCGGCAATTCCCGGGCGCTCGCAGCCGGGGCAGGGGCAGCGCGGCGAAGGTCCCGCTGTGACCGAGCCGAGCGGCGGGGAGAGGGCGAGCGGAGGGCGCAGGTGAGAGCCCGGCTCCGCAACCATCCGCAAGCAGCTCCCCGCCCCATCCCCGCGGCGGCTCCGCGCCCCCTTCGCGCAGGGCGAGCCCAGGGAGGGCAGACGCTGTCCCGGCGCGGGAGGACGCCGCACCCCGGCTGCCGTGAGCGCCCGCCCGCCCCTCGCACTCACCGCCCCTCGCCGCTCCGCTGCCCGCGCCGGGACGAGCGGCGGCACCTCCCTCCCTCCTTCCCACCCTCCCTCCTGCGGCGGGGCGGAGGCTCCGCGCCCACACCGCCTTCCGCGGGCCTCCTCCCGCCCCCCGGCATCACGCGGCCGCCCCTCCCCGGGAGCCAGCGGCTCCATCCGCAATGCAGCTGCGGCCGCGCTCTGCTCCTTCTCCCGTCTCTCCTCCTCCGCCCGGGCCGGTGCCCCCTCGGGTGCTGGGTTACCAGCTGCGGGCACCGCGCCCGCTCCCGCGGAGCTCCTGTGCCCCGGCAGGGTGAGACACGGAGGAGAGACAGGAGAGGGCGAAACAAGAGAACAAGAGAAGAGAGAGGGGAAAACACACACACACACACACAAAATAAATAAACAAATAAATAAATAAAGGCGGTGGGGGGTGAAAAAAGGGTGGAAAGGATGTTAAAGGGTGTTATTTCCAAACAGACTTTTGCGAGTTTTTTCTAGCCCCCACAAACCTATTGCTGCGGCGGACCCCTGGGACCAGCCGAGATTAATTGCTCTGCGTTATGAAGAAAATGATAGATGACATTAATCAGGGAAGTTGTAAGTCATCCACGTTTGTAGATGGAATTTGGAGATTAGCTGGGACAGATGGCAGGCAAACACTGCGCTCTCTAGGTCTGGCGTAAATCATCAATGTCTGGAATTATTAAACAGCCAATGACAGAACCTCATACATTTTCCAGAAGAGAAGTGTATCCTAGAAAGACGAATATTCACTTCATATCATGAAAAGCTTTCCCAATCACTGCTCCGTTTCTCTTTCTAACTAATTGAAATATTTTGTTTTTCCTTCCTGGATGCCAGAAACTTCAAGCCCAGAAAATAAACCAGACTTTTCACATTTCTCGTCCTTCAGGACGCGGATGAGAAGCAAAGCCAGGCAAACGAGCACACAAATCGCTGCTTTAATGCCCTTTCTGAAATAAACAGAAAAAGTTGCAAGTTAATAGGCTTGTCCTGATATCTCCAGTAGATTTGTCTTTATTTGCAGTAACTACTGCAGCAAAATATTTTTTATTTAGGTTTTATTTTTCTTCAGGCACTTTGAGGAAGGGAGTGAATCGATGCAACTTTTATTCATAAGTCCTAAAGGAACATTAGACATACTGTGTAATCTAAATAGTCCAAGTGGAGAGGAGAACTTTCTCTATTTGTCTCCCCTAATTTATTTTTTTTCACATAGCAAAAATGAGTTATGGAATGATCAACTTCAGTAAATCTTTCATGGTATCATATTGATTGATATGTCAAATGCTTGTCTAAATATAAGCTTGGCCCCAATATCTGTGACTGAGTAATTGTAAGCTTGATTGCATGTCCTTCAATAATGTGATCAATCTACAGCAACATTCAGAATTTTATAGAAACCTGCTCTATAAATCCAATAATAGCATCTGTTCTGTCACATTAGCAGGATCACTGTTCAAAACACTGAGTTGTTTAAAGGATATCCAGATGTTAACTCTTTACATGTAAACTAAATGTTCACCAGGCTTACCAGTTTCATATCCATTATTAAAAGCTTCTTTCAGAAAAATTTTTGTTATTTTTATTAGATTTGGGAAAATCAATGTATAAAATGTCAAACGTGTCTTCTTTAAAAATAAGCATTTGGATTTTTTGAGTGTTCTACCCTGAATCATCTTTAAAATGCATCAGTATGTGATGTAGAAACATCCTTGCACACAAGTATTGCCTTTTCTAACATTGCTGCAAACTCTAAAGGAAAATCAGGTTTAAGTTGTTTAATTTCTAAATCACAAGAGAAAAGCTAACACTTCAAGTGGACAATCACATCATTGCTATGACTTAGAAATATCACTGTCTACAGTCAGCAATATAATTAAACAATATAAGTTAGGTTGATAGGAGATGATCTAGTTCAACTCCCTCCTCAAGGCAGTACAACTTCAAAGCTAGATCAGCTTCCTTAGCACCTTGTCCAGCCTAGGTTCAAAAATGCCCAGGAATGGAGATTCCAACTTTTCTAGAAAACTTGTTCAATTTTGACTATTGCTTATTTTAGGGAATGCTTTTGTTTTCCTAGCAAGAATTTCTCTTGATGCAGCTGGGATTTGTTGCCTCTCATCCTTTCTTGGGGGCACCTGAGAAGTGTGGTTCTGTGTCCCCTGTAAGCACTCCCTCAGTAGTTGAAGATGGCAATTACATCCTCCACCTTAGCCTGATTTTCTTCAGACCTCTCAGAAATATTATTAACCTTTCACAAATTCAATACTCTTTCCTTATTTCTTTTTTAATAAATTACACAAAATTTAATATTATAGGGCAAAACTCTTATTTTTGGGATTCTTTTTTCCCTTATCTCTCAGGCTATGAAAAATGGATAGTCAAAATGACTCATCCCTCTTCTAAATGGGATACTCATGACAAATCCTACAAAAATCAGCATGGTCAAAGTAAAACTTCATCCTAAGTTCCTATTCCTATTTGAAAGATAAAGGTCAAAATTATTTCTATCCCATTTGGCCATACAAGTTGGTCATATGGTAATTTATGGCACTGCCTTCGGAGCTTCAGACTGAGTTTCCCAAGCCTTACCTAAAGAAATGTTTAATACCAAATATTAGGATTTTGCTCTGACCATAATGACTTTCACTTGAGATGAAGTTTCTTAGCTATATTTGAAAACTTATAATATTTTTATGCATGTGGCCTGTGCAAAGCCACAGGGGCTTGTTCTGAGATAGGCCATGAACTGAAGCTGTCAGGGGCAGTAGTGCAGAGAGAGGCTGAGAAAAGGAACAGGCAAAAAGGGTAGCCTAACCTTTTCCCTTTCATTCACAAAAGCTCTGGTTTGTCCTCCATCTCAGCAAAAGAGAAAACTAGGATTCCTACTCATTGTATTCATCTTAAACTATTTGACACATTTACCAGTATGCTCCTTAACACTATTTGTATTTTAACTTATTTTCTATTCTACCACTACATATATTATGCACTCTTTCTCTATATATACACATATATATATTTATATTATAAAAAATAAATATAAGATAAATAATCTTAAGCGTCTCATGGATACAGACATTCTTGTTTATAAGAATCCTTGTTTCAAGCTAGAAACAAGCATGCAACTATAATGAAATGTAGCATTCTATTAGGATGCAGAATCACCAGAACCATCACATTCTAAACAATATATCTGCCTTGCAAGGTGTGCTCATAATTTGTTTTGTGAGGTTTTTTTTCAGAACCTTCAGAGCAAGCCAAGGATGAGAACTGAAAAGAAATTGGGTCTCACAGAACTGAATTGTTCTGTGAGACTAAAGAAATACCTTCTTAAATCTGTTAAGAACTTCTGGAATGTTTCAAAAATTTTGTAATCATGCAAAAAATAAGTGGTGAAAAAAATCATCCCTAAGAGGATGATTGATAACAGAAAATGCATGTTCAAAGTCAAGGAACTAAACCATCCAACAAACTGAAGTGCAGTATGGAAACTCTTGCCTCTGTTTAGCAAAGCTGTGATAAATTGACTGAGTTATCACTAATTTACATATCCTATGCCTTATGTGACATCAATTAGGTGTTCCAGTGGGCAGAAGTCTACTCAGGAAATCATCATCACAGCAGACCCTAACTGGCATTCCTGTTCAGTCTAGAAAGCTTTCATTTTCTAGCACCATGTGGACACAGACAACATGCACAACTACACCCCTGATTACAGGGAAGCATTCAGGCAAAACAATGGTGAAGCACAGACAGAGTTACATTGTCCCTGCCTAACATGCAGCCCCGCACTTGCCTGCTCTTTTCCTAACCATTGTCTTCTAGCTTTATCTTAAAATAAATAAAAGTTATTACTGAATAAATAATTCAGTAATAGTTTTTCCCTTCCTCTATATGAAACATTATCCCCAGCATAAAATCAAATACCTGGTAGTTTCTTTTTTTATTCAGAGACTATGCCATACAAGTGCAAGCAATTGGGCAGTTTGAAGGCATTCCCTTGGTATTTTGGCCACATGTCCTACAGCAGAAGACACATGAAATAATGCTTATTTTTCCATCTATTTATGGATGCCTCTGGTTTTGCCTCAGAAACAAAATGTCTTTTGTCATGTCTGAAATATACAAATTGGAAAACCTTCCATCTCTTAGTTTTCCTAACAAATTAGGAATTTCTCTGATGGAGAATTTTCTTTTCCTAGGATGTCATTTGAATGGTTAGCAGCACATTTTATCTACTAGAAATAATTACAAAAAATATACTTGAATGAAAACAGACATTGGACATTTCTGTTCAAATCCATTTTTCTGTGTGTTCCCTAAAAACTGAATACTTGAAAGTGCTGGAATAAAAATTGTTCATTGAGGAAAGTCCTGCCATGCCATAAAGACTTCCCTTAGGAGAACTGATATTTGAATCAGATATTAAGAAAGATCAGAGCAATAAATATTTTCAGATGTCAGGAGTAAGAAATATGGAAAGCTTTGTAGGTACAGGAGGAAAAACTGGAGACATCTGGCAGGAAATGGGGAAAGAAGGTCTAGAAATCATATTGCTGGGCAATATCAAAGGTCAACAGCAATGGTGGGCACAAAGGGGCTGCTAGGAGCTGCAAATGACATTTATGTAACTGTAGGAAGAAAATGTTTCAGAACAGAACTAGATAATATTTAAATTTTCTTAATATCCATGGGGATTTACCTTCTGAGGTAAATTTATTTTGCTTAAGGCCTGACAGCCTTGCTGCTGCAAGCTTTATGCAACAAGCAGTGAAAATTTTATTCATATCAATGAATAAAATGGTTCTATAGGTTAATAGAACCATTCCAACACTGACACTTTAAGAAATTGAAAGAGGAAATAAAGTGAGGAGCATCCACTTCAATTTGTGTCTGTGATCCTCTGTGCTTGCCATGCCAATAAGCACATTTGGTCTCTTGAAGGAAATCTTATTATCATACTATGTCTCTCAGCAATGTATTTTGAGTACATTCCCAAGAACAGGACGGGATGGCACACAGCTGCTGCAGGAGACTCATAGGAATGTCAATTATCAGCCGTGAGATGGGGCAGCTCAAAGTCTACCCTACCTCTACTGTTAGAGAAATGTTATTAATTTCATGAAGATTTCAATGTACTTTTTTCAAAGGGATATATATCCCTGATCATCTATATTCCACAAGGGGGAGAAAATAGATGGTTTCATCCCAAATTAATGTCAATATTTTAACTCACTTCTCCCTTGCTTTATGCTGAAGGTACAAGAAGAGGGGAGAACATTCTGATCCTGGATTCACATTCCTGGAACACACTGCACTGGACTTCCTGCTCTTCTTTCACAATTACTTACATCTAACTGAAGGTCCATTATTCACTGTACATTCAATATATACCAAACAAAAGCATGTCACCTTTAGCATTATAAAACCTGACAAGAACCTTTATCGCACAACTTTATTACATATAGAATGCCTGTATAAAACACCATCTGTATATCACCTTTATTTAATAATAATGAACCTTCTTAACATTAGTTAACTATTAAATAGAGAAGCATTTTTTGCCATTGGTATTAAACTGACAAAGGATAATTTACTGAAACATTCTCTTTTCTTTGCTCATTTTTTTTTCAGTACAGTTTGGAGACTACAGAAACTCCAGGGAGCTGGCAATTTGAAAAATAAAGGTCAGTTTCTGTTAACGAAAGCAGAATATACATAGAAGGAAAAAATTTACATGAAAAGCTGGTCCTCTGTGAACTAATTGCTCATTACTCTCATCATCCCTTAGGAAAGATGTGGATAATCCTATTTCAAGACATATAGCATAAGTGAAATTTTGACAGAATGAACAAGGCTTGAATCTACTACAAAGGGCCACATATCAAAGGCAGAAAGGACACAATTCATAGCTAAGTCAGGAGCAGTAAAAATCCAGTCTCGTTGCAGCAGACTGTGTAAAATTTTCCCAAATGTGCCTATAGCTAAAAATGTATCCCCAACAGCATCCCTAAGTGTCCTGGCAAAAATAATCAGTTCATCAATAAGAAGAAAGGTAACATCACTCAGTGAGCCCTTCCAATGGACTGCTTTCCTTTCAAGGGAATCCACTTATTATAGCTACATGGAGTAAGATCGTGCTATTTGGCCCTAGATGTGGTGAGAAAAGTTCATGTAGGATTCAATTTCTTTCAATTTTAAACCATAAAGATGAACTGGGGTTTTTTTTCCAAATGGAGTAAATACCTGATGCCTGTGAAGATGCTTTACAAGTAGCATGCTTTACATAAAAATTTATTGCATCTGGTCTGACAGCATAAATGTTTATGGGTTAAAAGCAGGTCCCAAGTCATCCTATCATGAAGACATCTGAACTGATCATTACCACTAAAAGTGGTCATTTTTTAATGCACTACAATATAAACAACAACATTTTCAATTTTAAACTTCATATATCCTCTCCTCTGTTGGGTTGCTAAAGAATGGCCAAGTGCAGACCACACCTCATTGTGATTTTGGCTCAGAAAAATGGCTCAATATTCCAAGGAACACAATCAAGAGATGGTGTCTGTCAAATAGGAATTATTTTCCACAGCGAGTTTTCCATTTGAACTTTATTATCAATTTTACTGTGATAATACTTTTTTTGTGCAAAACATGACAATTTTCTAGTAGACTGCAATATTGCATACCATACAGAAATACTAATTTTGTCATTTTTCAATAGAGCATTATTCCAGCACCTCAGAAAATATTTTATTTTGTCTAAGCTGACTTGATCTGTGATATAGCATAAACTGTCATGGTATAGAATGGTCCATATAAGATTATTTTAGAAATGTGGATTTGGAGTATTTAGCACGTTTTTTAGGCAATGTAGAATATAAAAACATCCTGTGCAGTAGTCTTCAAAGACATTTTACTGACATACAGAGTGCTGTCATGCTTTAAACTAGTATCACAGAGGCATTACCAGAAAAAGATAAATCATAATAAATACTGCCTAGCAGAAATGGTTGCAGAGCTATGTTTGTATCTTCTAAAATCCCTTGGGAGAAATAATAACTGTGCATGTCTATTCTTATGACTGGGTCTTCTGAAACCTTAGGGAATTTTCCTTTCCTGACTATAGAAATATTTGGGGGTTGATGGTTTGGTTTTGGTTTTTTTTCCCTTTTTGTTTGCTTTTTGGTTTATTTTCAGATTTTATTCGGATCAGTTGGGTTGGTTTTTTTGTTTTTAAATGAGGCAATAAGGTCACAGCATGTAATGAAAGGATAGCTGTAGCTAAGAGAAAAGGCAGGAATAACTCATCTGCCTTATCCTACACAAAATGCTGCTCTCAAGCGCTACAAATGAAATCATTAGGATTATCTAAAATGGAGTAAAATTGTCAAAAAATAATTTATAAAACATAAGTAAATAATAGACAGCCTCCCATCCTTGAGGTTCAAAGCAAAGTTTCCTGTTGATTTCATGAGGATTTGATTTCTTTGCTGCCATGTCTGATATGCCCTGAGATTGGCTCAGTAGGTCAGAGCATAGTGCTGATGATACCAAGGTTCTGGGCTCAATCCCCATATGCATCATTCATTTAAGGACTCAATGATCCTTGTGGGTCCTTTCTGACCCAGAATATTCTGTGATCCTTTTGTTTGCTCCACCAATTCTAGACCAAAATCTGGCTGTACTCTCACCTGTCATCCCAGGCTTGGTTCTAGTCACTTCAGTCAGCTCATGTATATAAATAAATATTTGCATATTTGAAAGCCAGAAATATTGCTGATAAGCCACACAGATGTTTATAACTTAATTTCATAAAAAATCAGAAATTTAATTTCTCAGCTGCAAACTTTACATTGAGAAATTTAATGATTGTCCAGTGTAAGGCTGGAGACTTTAGAAGCTAGAGTTTGGGGTTTATGGTAGTGTTGGTGTTTTCTAGACAATAAAAAAAAATAAAACTGAAACCTGAACTCAAAAGGCTGCAAGACTCTAGGTTGGATGGGACTTGGGACAAGCCTTGCTTTCTCCACCACTTCTAACCTACCCAACACTGAACACCCACACAAGAAAAATGGAGGGGAGAGGGGAAGGGAGGATGAGGAAGAGGAAGCAGAATCAAAGCAGAAAATTGTCTCTGTACCCGAGAGCTTCTGGGATTTAGGACTTCAGTTACAGGATTTTATTTTTCTTCCACTGGACAGATATCACCTACTGAAAAGACTGATAATCCAAATCAGAAGCATCTTTATGGGCTCTGAGGTACGCAGAAAGTTATGTCATTGTTTCTTATAATATTTTTTGTATAAAATGAAAGCACTATTGGCCATTATAGATTCTAAATAAAATAATTCAAAACTTTTATCCGCCTTTGATGTAGTTTAAAGTTATGAGCATGGCATTGGCTAGAAAGTAACAACAATATTCAACTTTATATGTTGTTTTTTCTTATTTTTCTCTTCTTAGATTTACCTCAGAGCTTATGAAGTTGTTTATGAATGTAGATAAAACTCATATCAACCCCACAAAGCAGAAAAAATCCTCAGGTGACAGTAAGAGAGAAACATTAAATGGCATCTCTGTAATCCCATCTTCTACTTCACAAAGCATAGTTCATTATATTTTAGGCTGAATGTATTTTTAAAAGCCCCCAGGGCTATGTAGCTCTAAAGTAATTGTCCTAACACAATCTGGAGAGAAGGCAAAAGAAATGCTCAGGAATCAAGTTTAAGTCCTATTTTCTAAAAGCACTTATAATGTCTAGCTGAAAACACATTGAAAAAAACCCTTCTGAAAATGAGAAAATTATTGCAATCTGTCTAGGAAATGGTTTGAATTTCCAGAGAACTATCTGGCCTGATCAAAGGCTGCTGTTCCCCGTCCCCTTCCTTGTTCTATAGCTGCACAGTCAAGAGTGTGCTTCACAAAAGCTTCACAAAGCCCCTAGTGGCACTAATGATGCTATCGCTCCTTTTTGCAGAGCTGTCATTTCTCCCAATTATCATTTATATTGGGTTCTGCTGCTTTCTGATATTAATATTACCACATATTATACTTTAATTGTTAGGCAGCACTACACGATGCTTATTCATAAGAGAATTTCATCCCCCTTGACTTGTCTGAAGCCTTGAAATGCTGATGATGTCTTTTAAGATGGTCTCTGCTTAATCTCATTACCAGGGGAAGAGTTAGCTGTTCACAAAACCTTTAATTTCATATACACAATTGTCCATTGTTTGAGAAAAATGGATAATTGAGCATCCAATTAGTGAATACCTGCTTGCACATACAATTAACCAATTTGCAAGATTAACTAGCTTGCAAAATGGAAGTCCCTTTCATAGGTTACTCCCTTTGATCTCTTAGGCTTCAAGTTATTTTCCTTTTCCAGAAAAAATGTAGGAAGGGAATTATGCAGGTTTAGGTTGGAGTAGAGATAGTTTTCTTCACAATATCTGGTATGAGGTTCTATTTTGGATTTGTGTTGCAAAGTGTTGGTAATCCAGGGATGTTTTAGTTCTTGCTGAGCAGAGACAAAGCCTCTTCTGCTCCTCACCCCACCAGCAAGGAGTCTGGCAGTGTACAAGAAGCTGGGAGGGGGCACAGCTGGGACAGCTGACCCCAGCTGACCCAAGGGATATTCCTCACCATATGGTATCATACTTGGCATATAATAGGGGGGAAGAAGAAGGAAGTGAGGGATGATCATAGTGATGGCATTCATCTTGACAAATAAACAATTACGTGTGATGGAGATGGACGTCAGCAAAATCTTCCCCTTAAAAAACCAAAACCAAAAGAAACTCCCCCCAAAGAAACAAAAAAACCCAAAAAACAAAAAGGAACCACAAACAAGCAAAAAAGGAACAAACAAAAAATCCTCCAAAGCAAAACAAACCAAAAGAGAGAGAAATGGAACCTGGTACGACACAGCCGTTTTGCCTTTCTAATACAGAGGTTTAATTGAAATTAGAAAATATACTTAGCTTTGAGGGACTTCTATGAGATCCTAGAGTCCTCAAAAAATCTTTCTAGTTTAGACTTTCTTAAGCCTTTGTAATGACTGGGTTCCTTATATCATTACAATGATTTTATTATTTCCCCTGCCCAGAAGAAGTGGGAAGCATCTATTATATTTCATCATTTTAAAAGTATAATGGAAACAGTATGCACATTTCTGGAACAAATTGTTGTTTTAAGTAAATTTTGTTTATGAAGAGAGGTGAAGGGACAGAAGCTATCTGTGTTAATTAGCATGAAACAGAAACAGAGTTTCCCATAACTTTAGGCAGCACTACGATTCGCTCATTTTACTAATACAAACCTGTTCAGTTCTAATTCTGTGTTCTACAGAGATGAATTTGCTGATTACATTTGATTCACCTGTGAAAAACCAAGAAAAATAAGTCCGCTGATAGATAGCATTGCATCCTGAGGAATCTTCTGAGTTTCTAGAACTACTTTTTTTTGTGAAACTTAATTCTGCCTTTATTTTCTGGTTTGCAGAACTGCAAGTTACCTGAAGCAATTTCCCAAATAGCTATTTTTCAATAATGCTGCTTAAAATAGCAGCTTTTAATATATATATATATATATATATATATATATATGTATGTATATATGAAGACATACTTTGATTTAGTTCTATGTGGTGTGTTTACTTAAAAAATAAATTAAAAGAACATCTGCAAACTAAGCATTTGAGATTCCTAGCACCAAAGACTATTCTGTCCCTTAAAAACAAAACCAAAGGGATTCCATCGTTCTTAAGAAACAGCCTTAAGGAGATATAAACAGTAGAAAGTGCCAAGCAGTCATTTTTACTAGAGTCACCCTTTAGCCATGAGCAAACATATTTTTTATGAAGACAACCTGCATTGCATCTTCTAAGGACCAAAAAAGAAATTAGTAGCTTTAGTATATCAAAGATGCTGCTATCTATGCCCTCCATTCATATACACCTCTTAGCAAAAGCCTTTTCATAGCCTAGAAACCAGTTTCGGTCACTTCATCCTCTGTTTTCATTGCCACTGAATTTTAGCAAATTTTAACAGTGAGCTCCTAAGTCCTGGAATCTTAATGGTGACCACATAATGGACAGTATGCCAGCGCACCAGCTTTCACCTGGCTTTCTAAACTTTACCTCCAGCTGCTATTCAGCTCAACCATTTTGTTGTTACATAAAACTATAGTTTATATGATAAACTGCAAGTAGAAAATTGTTGCTGGTGTAAAACTTTGAAAGCCTAATTATTTACAAGGAAAAAAAAAATATGGTTTGATATAGCATTTCAATGACCAAACTAATAAGTATAAAAATCTAATTCACCAGTCTTAAGAATCTCACAGAGTGCCCCTGAAGTTTGTAGGCATTTCCTCTAATTGCCCATAAGACAGTTATGTGTTATTTCCATGTTGGGGTTCTCAAAATTCCATCCCGTTCTGCTGCTTTAATCATAAATAAGATTTACTTGTTAAAAAAATGAAAATAGCAAAAAAGACCTGGAAGATAGGCTCATTTATAAAACCAGTCCAAAGCCCTCTTGTTTAAACATTGAAATCTGTAAGTTAGTTCCACTGCAAAGGACAGTGCTCAAGTTATGAAGTCGATGGGACATGGTTACTACATGTCTTAAATTATTTTTTGATGTATTCAAATTCAATTTTCTGCAGAAAAAAAAAAAATAGCAGTTTTCTGAATAGCCCTCCTCTATTGTTTCCCACAACGTGGGGAGAATATGACCTTATCTGCACTGTTATGGGCATTACATCATGCAATATACTGCTCAAAAGACAGTCTATTTAGAAACTTTAATTCCTGGAAGTCAGGGAAAGTCAGTATTATATGGTTTTCTCAGAACCCTAACTCTGATGCAAGACAAAATTTAAATCATTTATAACTGTATCTTCAGTTCCCCTACAACTAACTTGTTCCTCCTTTTAAAGTCAAATCTTTGTGAAAAATATTGTAGATATGTGCTACTGTCATTGGAATTCCTACATTGGCTAATGTAGATTATTCTGAGACAGTAGTGGTAAACCAGAAAAAAACAAAAAAATATTTTTTCATTACTGTGAAACTTTGCCTATGCTACATCACCTTTCCTTCCAGTGTCAGCTGTAGCCTTCTAGACCCCTGAGAGTAACAACTGCAAAATTAAAATACAGTTAAATAAACCACAGAAAATTTATCCTCTCATGGTAACACTGTGATTAAAGTATGCAATTGAGTTATAGAGGCTTAGACAGCATGAAATGAAAGCAGAAATACATCAAGAATCACTGTTTCATGCAGAAAAAAACCGTAAAACTGTGTAATGTTACACAGGGTAATATTTATCTGGGAATAGATGACAGAGGACTTTATGAGACAGAGCTATAAGGCATGAAGGATATAAAGTTCAATAAAAAAAGAATAAACTCAGCAATGCTTATAAAGAATAGATATACAAATATTAACCCCCAAAGAACTGACACACCTCCCATTTGTTATTTCAAAACCAAAGATTTTTCTCTTAAATACTGCAAACACCTAAGATGACTCAAAAAAAATAAATAACTTGATATTTAAATTTCTTTTGAATACTAGAACTAAATGTAATTTCCCATCTTCAAAGCTGAATATATTATCTGCACAATCTGCTTCATCTGTCAATTCATCTTTTAAGAGCACATTAATAGCTGTAATAAAACTCAAAAGAAAACACATTACAATAGATTTTACTTTTTTTTTTTTAAGAAACTCACCTAGTGATAACTGTTGAAACCTTCTTCTTGCTAAAATTTCCATCTATAGAGGTATGCATAACTACAAAATAATATCAAAAGAAAACACCATCTCCATCTGTGGGCTATTGTATCTAACTGCATCTCCAAACCATTCCAAACCCCTGAACTTCCTGCCTGTTCTGAGAGATGGGCTACCTTTTAACAAGTTACACCTAAAACTGGTGAAAATGAAAACAGGTCAAATCCTGTAAAAAATGTTGTTTAAAAAGGTGTTTTTCAAGTGTGATTGACTAAGTGACACTATCCAAATGCAAAAAGCATGTTTATAACAATTTGTATCATTGAGGTCTGAGGTCAGCTGGAACACTGTTTTGTAAAATGTTAAAAGTCTTTTTGATTTATGCCTAGCAGTCTATTTTTAAGTTTTCAAGATGGAAAGCGTCATCCTTGTTACCACATGTCTTTAATATCTCTAGAAGATGTATCATTTATTTTTAGTCAAGATATTCAGCAATTATTTTTTTTTCTTCTTGTTTTTCTTTTTGAACTACACCAAAAGATGTCATGGATGCACATTGTCTGTTTAAGACTAGTTTTAGTTTTCTTGAATGGTCTTTGTAAACTGAAAGCTGGGCTTTAACTATAGCTTTCAAAGGCATTTAATTGGAAGGTTGGTCATTACATACCATACATGTCTAGACAGGAAGGTGGCACTTGTTTATCCCTAAATGAGTCAGGCCCATTAGTTAGACTGCTGTTTACTGTGCAATCAAAGAAAAAAGAATAATTGAGTCACACAGAAATAAACTTCCATCTTTTTGAATCCCCAGCAGCAAGAAGTAATGGTGTCTCATTTAATCAACAGCTCATTCCTGCACTTACCTATATTAAATTATACATTCATTCATTCTTGTTACCCTCTCTGCAACAGTGTTGTATTAAATTACCTCCATATTTCTATTTATCTGGATCATTTTATGGTTGTAACATTTCTACCTCTTAAGAGATGGGGTAAGCAAATCCCATGCTGAAGGCTGCAAAGGAATTGCCATGGGGTGTCCCTCCCATTGCTTTGGTCAGCATCACACACTGAGGTAGACACATTCTTCCCTCGGCACCTCATCTGCCATTAGCTACAGCAGGTGACCAGATACATCATTTAGTAGGCATTTAAATACTTGAGATGCAGCATAATGTCCCTGTAGAACACGTTCTTGGGATAACTCCTGGAGGAACAAAAAGCTAACAAAAGCAAAAAACAAAACAAAACAAAAAAGAAAAAACCCCACAAAAACAAACAGAAGGGAACAGATTCTGTTTGACACTGTATGAAAAGTCAAATGCTGGACTCATCAAGACACATTTACTTTGTCTCTACTCTGGCACTACATATATATGCACTGTGATGAAGAAAACCAAATGGACATTCTGTTTATGCTCAGGCCACGTTAGCAGCACACTTTATATCTCTTCCAAACTAATTAGAGTTCTCATGTAAATGGGCTCAGTGAACACTGAGCTGGAGGCTGGAAGGAATAAGTCCAGTCCTATTGCTCTCAGAATTGTGGTCAGCCCAAAGTCAAGAAATCTTGTGCCTACTTTCCTTTCATAACCTCTTGACCACAATAACACGGTACTTTTTAATTCCTCCGTTTTATCCGTACGCAGCTCCTCACTGCCACCGGGAAGTACAGCACTGCTTACCATATGTCTGTTTGGATTACACTAAAGCATCTGTCAAGATACTTCTGTCTTTCTACACTTGTGTCATCACATCAGCATGCTGACTTGGGTTAATAAAGAATTATTTTAAATTTCTTCTGTTTCCTGGCTGTTTGGATTCCTAATCAGACACTGTAGCTCCTTTGTGGCTACTAAAACTCTAGAAAAAATGCATAGTTAGAGACAAGCGCCTGCTGCCAAAACAGTACTGGGTTGATTACAAAAGGAATGAGAATTTTTGGAGGGCTATGCAAACAGTTCATTGAGGAGAGTCTTGAAACTCAGAAAACTTCTGCTCTTCAGCTTTCCTAACATAGGATTTCTCTTGTTCGAGAGCTGTCTGGAAAAGTAGCCCCCCTCCAGCCCCCCCAGACTGTCTTATTTTCAGAACCCATAAGCTGGAGAATGCCCTCTTAAGCTCTGTGAAGGCCTTGATTAGTTCACAAGGTCACACAGCTCACCCATATGATTTATGATGTCAGGAGTTAACCTGACACTACTCAGATAATTTGCATAACTTGAATTATTTAGTTGGTTAAGACTAGTAACTAAAATTCCTTCTTTGTTTTGGGGCATTTGGTGACCTTTCTTTTTCAACAGGCTCTCATAAAAGATGATGCCTGGAAGTGGGAACCCATAATTTGCCTCACTTCAATCCTAATGTCCCAGAAGTTGCCTAAATGTTTTGAAACTGCTGTGACTGATGACAAGGAATTATAAATACATGCATTAATGACTGAAAGAACTCCGCCTTTTTTTATTTTTTTATTATATAAATCACCATCATTGCCAAAGCTACACTGGACCTTCTAATACCCGAGAAAAACTTTAAGATTTCTAGCAAAAAGGCTTAGGATTTGCAGCACATTGTAGCACTTCAATTGAGCTTATTAATTCAATCTCACTAGACTCATTCATTCAGTTATTATTAATTATGATGAAGTAGTGCACTAAAATGACTCTTCCCACATAATTACTCTTTCCAAAACACTCTCCTGAAAAACAGGTTCTTACTCCAGCAGCTAGATCCAAACAGCCTCCTGCCATTTGACAAAACCCAGGACAGACAACTGCTCTGCAAATTTACAGGAGTGATATAACTCTGCATGCTTGTCTGCAGTATTTGTAGCAGCTCATTTGCAAAGCAGGCCTGCAGTTGGACTTAAATCCAGAAATGCTTATTATAATTTTATTATCTTCTTGTATATAACCCAGAAAAAAGTAAAGAAATACTTTAGCCAGAAAATACTCAAAATAAGGGCAAAGTTCCCCTCTCCAAAAAAAAAATTAATATTTTTAGCACCAAGACCACTTTAATGTTTTTACTAACTTATACATATTTTTGAGAAAAAAAAATTCATCTATCTCTGCCTAGTGACTGCTGATGGTTTCTAGTAGTCATTTATCTGGTGTCATATACCACCCAGGATCTTCTCCAGTTCACCTTGCCTGTGGTAAGGGGTTCCCCTCTGGAGAAGCTGAGGGATGCTGCAGACACAGGATTGAGGAAAAGAACCCTGAGAGTGTTGAGCTGCATCTGCTTCTCTACCCTTCACCACTTCTCCACCAGCAGAGCCACAAGCCAGGACAGCACCTGTTGTGCCCAGTTCCTCTGGTCCTGGCTTGCTATCTCCTTCCAACTGAGCAATCCTGGGGCAGTGACTTCCTCTTGGCTTCCCATCCCTGCTCAGGAAAGGAGTGTGCCCCAGCCCACTCCTTGCTCAGGGTGCCAGTGTAGGAAGTCCCTTTGAAAGGAGTTCCCAGGAACTCCCTTCCTGTTGTAAGGAGCTGCCATCATAGCTGTATTATTATATTCAATGCTGTTGTGCCAGCAGCTGAAAAACGAAATGAAATCATCTAGGCCATTGTATTTGGCCAGGTCGAAAAGAAACACATTATATAAATAGTGCCAAGAAATTAGGAGGTTAATATTCTTTTTATTAATAACCTAAAATGTTAACGCAAATGAGGTTAGAAGTAATATTAAAAAAAATAAAGTTTGGCAGCATCCTTTAAAATAGGATATCATCTCACAGTCCTGCTGCAGGCCATCCTGTTGGAAAGCAGATTAGCAAAAATATCCCTTGATGGAGAGCTGCTTTATGGGTTTGAGACTGGTAATCCTAAAGCAAAAGTCTTGTTAGAGATCAGAAAGCAAGTTCTGAGGCTTTCATTATTTCATTCTGGCTTTTACAATTTTTAGATGCTTATTTATAATGTAAGTGGCCCAAGGAGAATTTTTTTTATTATTTTATTTTTTTGAGGTAAGCAGCCAGTAATGAATTAATTTCCCTCATGGCACTTTTGCAATACCATTTTCTTTCTTAACTGTTCCCTTTTCCTTTTGCTCACTTAAAAACCATTGCAGATGGAACTATATGCCTGTCTTCTGCAGCTTAAACCTTTGTTTGTGCACTAATGAATCTAACTAGGTGTCATAGCAGGCTCTAATGAGCATCACTCGCTTTCATTTAACTCTGCAGCTTGCCATTACACACTTTAGAAGATCTGTTGGTTTATTCATAGCAATCACTAGATATTCTTTTTCATTAAATAGATAGTATTTTTCCCTGTTGTGCCTTTCATTATTAAGGGAACTATGAAATGTTAATACTGGCCTCAAAACCCAGGCTAAAATAAAATGCCCCCAATCCGATTTGAAATGCAATCGCTTGTATTGTAAATGATCTTACAGATCTGAGCACAAACAGCTTGAATTTTTCTTCATTTATTTATGAAAGAATGAAAGAAAGAAAAATCAAGAAGGTGGCTCTCATGACCCACTTGTCAGATTTACCTTGTTAACTGAATTTCTTGTAGTTAATTTAAGCAGCAGGACTGCAATTATAAAAGCATCCATAAACAACTATTAAGAATTGTCATATTCCCACCCAGGTTCTTAGCTCAAATTGTAAATGCAGAAATGCTTACACTTTTCAGTTTAACTCTGAATCAGTTTTGAGAAGGTTTTTCCTTACAATCTGTTTTTGTAAGTGCTTGGCTCTGATAACAAGAATATTGCAGAGTACCCTACAGCAACCACATCTTTGACAATATGTCAAGTAGCTTCTATTGGACTTGACATCAAACTTTTTTTAAAAAAAAAATATTAAAAAATATATACTATCTATGTAACTTTAGGTTTATTAGAACTGTTTAGATCTGTTCTGATCAAACATATAATTGGCATTTAAATAAGCATCCTTCAGAAAAAAAAGGCGAACAGACCATTTTCCAGAATTTACAGAAGTGTCATTTTTCAGACTATTTTATCTCATATCAGCACCTGATTTAGGGTGCAGGCCGTAAATTAAGATAAATGAAGTCATTATTTGTATTTAAATTTCATTATTCTGTCACTTCACACACTGGAGATGATTCATTTAATTTGCTTGACAGTCATATCATCCTTGTATATAATCTGCCACAGATACTGTATCCCAAAACAGGTCCTAGAACATTAATGGACTTCAAATAATTTATGTTACTTCCTAAATCCTGCCAATAAACATTTGGCTAAGCAGTATTTTTGGTTCATTATGGTGCTTTAGTTCTACTGCATAGCCATGCTCTGAGTACAAAAAGAATCTTAAAAGCACGGGAAACATTTATTTTGTTCTGTAAGATTAGTGAATCTGAAGGGTAATAATGGAGAATATCTTCAGTCCTATTTAACAATTCCTAAAATAAATAATATAACAAATTCCTTATGTCTCTGAGTAGTAAGAGACATAATCTGTCATTTCTCTTCCAGCCATGTAGCCTTGATTTTTCCTCTTCTGTGCTTGTCTGGATGAATAAGAACATAAAGCATACTGAGTGTCAGTGCCCTTTAGACAACTAATTATAATATGCAACCCATGCCTTCTGCTGACTGGAACACACATAAGGATTCTGCTACACGAAGATGAATTGCTTAAGGAGAAAGAGCAATTCCTGAAGAAGGTGGGATTCCTAGTAAAGCATCTGTTGATATACTGGATAAACACAGACCTGAGGTATGTCACCAGTTTCTCACAGTGGAAATGATATATTAGGAAAGGCCATACTTAATGAAGAATTCAGTTCACAGCACTTTGAATATGAAATACAAGAATTCATCTCCACATTTATAAAACATCCAGAAATATTTTTCAAAACTTAATTCACACACTCAATCTGTGCATGCACGTGCACTACGGAACTACAGCTAGGTAGAACTTTGTAGAAGGCATTCCCCAGAAAGCTCACACTCTGTGCAGTTTTTTTTTAAAAAAAAATCAGCTGGTTTTTCATGTAGGTTAAATATTTGAAAATACAATAGGAGAAACACTCTCTCCAACTTGAGTTGGACATAATGGTTTTTCCTAATTCTTTTTTACATCAATATTTGATCTAAAATCACCTTTCAATCAGACCAGAGTTTCATAGAAGTTCATAATATTTATTTTTTATCATAAATGAAAATCATTTAGGTGGAAAAAGGCACCTTCTAACATGAGGTTTGACTGGCCTTTTGCCAACATTAGGTAAACATTGTTTGCCAGCATTAGGTAAAGTCAAGCCTTCACTTTACAGCCTCCTTTCCATTTTCTCTTCCTCTTTTTAAGCATGATTTCCTTTCTGTTCAGAAACTGTTAGCCTTTAAATTTAATATGTAATCAAAAATCCAATTTCAACTCAGAGCAACACACAAAGAAAAAGAATAAATTTGTTACAGACTAGGGAGAAATAGGAATGAAAATACACTTCAGTTGTGAAGCCTTGGTTATTTATATAGCCTTGCACAGACAATCTGTAATAAGACTGAGATCGAGCTGTGACACATCCAAGGCTGAAGAACCTAAGAAGTCTCTGAGTGTTTTTTTTCTTTTACCTGAAAAATTATTGAGAATTAGAAGGCAACTTGGCAATTTCTGTGGTTCCTTGTTGTTTACCATCATAGAGCACAGACTTGTTTCTTTGATATAAAATTGCTGTCAGAAGAACCCATTAATTCACTGAGTTTTCTATTAACTCCATATTGCTTTCTCTGTATTTTCTTCCCCCCCCCCCCATAATAATAGTCACACCAATATTTTTTTTTTTTCTGATAACATGGTTAAAAGTTCAGGCATATTTTCAATTGTAGGAAAAAAAACAAAACAAAAGTTCCATTTATTTTGTCTGTGTATATATTTTGTTAGTGAAGCCATATGCCAACAGAGTATTAAAGATTAATGCAAATAGAGTAGTTTACCTTTAAGGAAAAAAGTAGAGTATGACCACATTTTTACTGTGATCAGTTACAAAGTAAAGCTAGAAGAATTATAAAGAAGACTAAAGAACAAATACGGGAAGTCATTCTCATGGTGTCACCTCACTGAGAGCAGAAGTGTTTTTTTAAAAACTTGGCAGTATAATTTCAATTATTGAAAAAAAGCTGTAAATATTAAATCATTTTAACTATTCCAGAAATTTATTCATTTCTAATTCACATTAGATGCTAATATGGTTTTTTTGCCCCCAGCAACCTTTTTCACATGTTAATTAATACTTTGCCCTTGGTCTCCTTTGTCTTTGGAATGATTGGAGTTTTGCATATTAGTTTAAATAAGAATACCAACATTGAAGTATCCTATCCATCCAACTGCAGTGTGTACTTCAAGTTACTGACAGACAGTAGAAGTATTCCTTATTATATGCAGAAAACAGCATTTTGCAAGCAAGTATTGTAGAAAGTCTTCTGAATAACAAAAAAATCTGGAAGTATTTTACATAGGTGTGGTGGGGAGAAAAGCATTGTGAAAGGAAATTCATCATAAAATTACCTTTCTCCTCATCTGTGTTCTGTTACTCTATTTTCCCTGCACTAAGATGGAAAAGATTAGTGGATTAGTGAAGAATAGTGGAAATATACTCTTTAAAAATATACGTTTATATTTTTTTTGTTTTTATCTATAAAAAGAAATGCTTACATTATAAACATTCTTGTTTTAAAGAGATGTCAAAATTTTGCTATTCTCACAAATTGGGTGCAGAAGTCCAATATAAGTACAAAACTGCCAAATTATTGCATGTCTAAATTGCTGCCATGAAAAGAAAGAACCCATAGAATCACACAGGCACCAACAAACCAGCCTTTGTTCTTGCACAGCTGCTTCACTGTCACCCACCCTGCCACACAGAATCCATCACAGCTCAGGAGCTGGCAATCCATCAGCATTTAAAGGTAAAATAACAAGTCTGGTAAGGGAAGGGGTGGGAGGGGAGAGATAAATCACCCCCAGGCTTACACCTGAGATCTAAGCCTGCTTCTGCAGGTGCTGGTGTACCCCAGGGGGCTGACATCTAATTAGGCTCCCTGCTCATTTAGTGAGGGGGTTCTAATGAAACAAGATTTGCTAATTTAGTTGAATTATACATTGAAAGTATTATGTGTTCTCAAAGGAATAAACTGGAGACCAAAAGTCACTTACTGGGCCTTCAGGAAGGAAAGGCCACACACATGCAAAAAATGGCCTTGTAGTCTTAACATGAGTTACACTCCACCTCTGAGGAAGGAGGAAGATTTGTGTAACATAGGAGACCCTGAAACCCTCTTTCAAAAAAGTGAGAATAAACAAATGCTCCCCCTCCAAAAAAAAAACACCAACTAAAAAACCCACAAAAAAAAAGAAGAAATAACTCAAACAAACAAACAAACAAAACCCACACAAAAAGCTCAACCAAAAAACAATAAAAAAACAAACCAAAACCCAAACCATGCTAACTCAGGTCAGAGGAGAACTACAGTGAATTAGACCATGAAAATATTCAAATATTCATTTAGTTCAATTATCCTTACTATATATTTGTTGAGTATGTATAATAAAAGGAATATAGCCAGAGCGTGACTTTCAAATTAATTTCATATAAGTCTATAAAAAAAATAATGTATTAGCATTTCAAATTTTTGGAAAGAGAAATGGGCCCATTAAGAGGTCAAATCCCATTTCATCATTTCCAGTTCAGTTCAGACCAGAAGTAAACTAGAGCTGATATGAAACGTTACTCACTGACCAGTGTGAAATGAGGAGCTGGTCCCAGGCCAGGCCCTAACAGACAGATAGGCACCACACAAAACCATCTGTGCTAATTGCTCCCCTGAGCCTTGATCTTGCAGATGTTGGCACAGTTTTATGCACATGAACAACACTGCTGACTCAAAGCCTTTCAGGTTTTGGCCTTGTATTCACAGAAGCATCTCACATGTATGCAGATCAGTACAACTGTAAGCATTTCAGTGTCAGAATCCAGGCTGAGAGCCTGGGCAGAAACATCCAAAAGGGAAAGAAGATAAAAACTAAACCATATATTCTCCTGTTTGTGTGGGACTTCTTGATGGAGGAACTCTGATGAGTCTGAATCTGGCTGCGTGTCAGCAAGCTGCCCTATTTCTATTCTGTGGATAAAATATGGGGGACACCTTTTTGCTTTGATATCAGATAATGTAAATTCTTATTTTCACCAAAAAACCAACCAAACAAATAAAAACAACAAAATCCCCAAAACCATGCAAGCAAAATGTATAAAAATATAAATAATTGTATTATTAGAAAGGTTTCATTAAAAAAACAAATCAAAACAGTGAATTGCTCAATGTAAGTTTCAATGCTTCATCTCACCCCATTCTTTGGCTTTCCTTTCCAAGACTTGTAACAGAAGCATTTACCACTTCATTAACTCATGGAGACTGTAATAATGATGCCTCTTATCAAAGTCGGATTGACCAATAAATGAATACTCCACACATATGTATGAGTAATGATTAATGTCCATTATAGCAACGAACAGATTGCATTGCTCTGTGCAAACCACAGGAACAAAAAGACCATTTTGTCACTGTATCTGCAGGTACATGGGCAGATAAAAGCCCATGTAAGTGAACCTCAGGAGACTACAGCATATTCTACTGGAACTACTCTGCTTTGGTAGCTTATAGAAAGTTATCTAGATTACACCTAATACAAACTATTGGCAAATCAGCAATGGTTGTGTCTTGCTACTGCTAAAGAAAGAGCATTACTACCAGATCTTATATTTCATTCTTTCCCTCTCTTACAGGCCTCTCTTACTCAAATTACAGCCATGTACCCAACAATGACAGAGTCCTAGCTCAGGGGCAGGTGAAGGGTGAGGCCCCTAACCAATTTGGTGCTGCGAGCTGGATGTCAGTCTGGGGCACCACAACTGGCAGTCGCCTCCCAAGCTTAGAAAACTGACAAGTCTACCTTATAAATTTATTTTAAAAATATAGCATTGAAGATGGCTGAGTGATCCAGTGTTTATGTAAATAAATGACTGGACTTCTTTTTGCATCAGGAAGATGGGATTTCATATGCACCGGTCATTGAACAAATGAGGAAAATCTTATTCACACATCTTTGAAGCATAAGTGGAAAGAGCACATCTAGTGTACGAATCAAAGTTCCCATCACACATTTTAACTTGGCCATAATATCACAGAGATAATACCTTCCTGTAATTATGCAGTTGTCTGAAGGATTGTTTGAAATAGAGAAAAATCTCGAAATAATCACATTAATGCAGACAAATGGATGCTGAGTTAGTCACTTATTAGGAATAACAATTTTTACAAGCAATGCAGATGCACCAGCAGATAATGAGTTCAGGCAGTATTGATTCCCCATTTGTTCCTAAGAGTGAGTAGTGCTGTACTTGACAGCTCTCTATATTCACTGTTTAAGTGTAGGATCACAGGCAGGGCTGAAATCATGGCACAGGAAACCTGGTCATGCAACTGGTAAAGAAAAAGAAAGAAGGGGCTGTATCTGTCATAAGGCTGAGGAAAACCATAGCTGTAAACTATTTTTAGTATTTTGAAGTCAAACTACCTTGTGTTTTCATTCTGTGGTATTTCTGAACTTTCTGAGCTGAGGCCATTATGATGGTGAACCTTAATGTTCCCAGAAGCAGGGCTGTGGTACAGCTGCTGACAAGAATTGACTATTATCTAGATATTCTCAGGAGGAGAATACCATGATGTCCATTCTGTAAGAGTTTCAGTTGATATTTACTTCATCTAAGTCCATTACCTAAGTATCTTCTCTTTCAGTAGGTGCAGTCAATCTCTCTCAAGCAACTAATCTGACTCAGTCAATAGGATCGTTACATTTGCATCATTATTCATTGTTAGCTTCATGCTGCTTGTATTTGATAAAAGGTGAAATAACTGGTAGCAGCCAAACTAAGTAAATAAATATAGAACAAATTTGTTCTGGCAGCCACATGTACATGTAATTGACATATATTGATTTACAGTTGTTAGTAGGCTTTAAAGTGTTGTCCAAAGCCATAATCAGACCTCAAAGAAAACTCTTATCTTTGCTTGTGTTACTCAGCTTAGTTTAAGGAACTTTTTGTTATCTAAAAGCAAACATAATCAAGTTTAAACAATTTATGGCTAGAAAGTTAAAGAATACATCATTTATTTAACCTTAACAGCTTGAAGAAACAAACAAAAGAAGGATAAATTCACCCAGTACATTCAGTCTGAGGCATCAGTGACCATAAGGCACCAAAATGGTGAGCTGGAAGAGGATTCACAAGTGCTAACTGGTACCACTGATGGCACTGATGGAATACTCAGACAGGGCACTGCAGAAGGATTCCCCCTCTGTTGAAGTCACCCAAGGCAGCAGAAGTATTCTGCTATTGCTCAGCCTGCACTTGTACAGGCAGACAGCAGAGTTAGTGAATGCAAAGGGGAGGGACTTCATAAAGATATAAACCCGCAGATTCTTTATTATTAAAACTTACGCAAGACAAGAAAAAAAAAAAGAGAGAAAAGAAAAGAAAAAAGAAAAGCAGACTTGGTCTTACATCCTACATTAATAACTACAAGTTTAAAAAGCAAATTTCAGTTTGTGATTTCAATCTCCTTCTGCTTGCTTGGCTTCTTCTGAGATCTTCAAAGCAAACTTAAACTCTGAATTTAAAAAGTGCTTAGAATATCATCTATATCCAAAAGAAGACTTAGCCTTCATAATGTACTTCATGTCCAGAGCCAGGAACAGCCCCTGAGCATCGCCTGCTACAGCTCTGAGTGATGCCTGGTGCTCACCAAACAGGTATTTGGAGCAAACTCCAAACTACTCTTCTTGGGAGTTCAGAATTTAGTTATTTGTAATCCTTAGTAAAACACAGAAATGCGATAAAATAACTTAAACTAAGAACAGGTGTGTGCTCAGCACAGCTGGCACTCAGCTGCAGTACTGAACCTTCCACAAAATACTTTAATAGGTGCTTTATTTTAAAAACATGATTGTAAATTAGTAGTTTTCACTCCTGGGTTATAAACTTCAGAGAGATTGATACCATCCCAATGGGATCATAAAACATCTCAGTTTCCTGACCTGGACTCTAGTAAGCCAAACAATACGGCTTCTCTTTAGTAGGTCAAAATGGAAAATAGCTGTCCTACTGAAGGGAAGAAAGCCTTTTCCTGATTCTGTGGTTGGTTTTGATCCTTGTTTAAACATTCTTAAATGAAAAAAACATTCAGAGTATATTTACGTCTCTTTCTACTGAAACCTGTTTATTGATCTGTTTTGTGGAGAAAAGTCTTGCCTCTGATCCCTGATGCATGAGGCAGCTAATTACCAGAAGTGAGGCTAATGCCCAGAGTCTGGTGACAAGTGCTGTCCCTCAGGAGTCCAGACTGGGACTAGCACTGTTTAATGTCTTCAGCAGCAGCAGACAGCGGGATTGACAGCACCCTCGGCAAGCTGAGAGAGCACAGAGCAGAGTGCTGAGACTGACTTGTCTGAGGGATGGGATGGGATGGGATGGGATGGGAAGGGATGGGATGGGATGGGATGGGATGGGATGGGATGCAATGGGATGGGATGCAATGGGATGCAATGGGATGCAATGGGATGCAATGGGATGCAATGGGATCCAGAGGAGCCTGGACAAGCTTGAGAAATGGGTCCATGTGAACCTAATGTGTTCTGCACATGGGCCAGTGCAGCCCCTGGTATCAACAATAGGGATGAAGAGACTGCCAGAAGCACTACAGAGAAAGATTTGGGGATACTGGTGGATGAAAAGTTGACATGACCCAGCAATGTGCACTTGCAGCCCAGAAAGCCAAATGTGTTCTAGACTGCACCAAAAGCAGCAGGGGAGGGAGGGGATTCTGCCCCTCTGCTCTGCTCTGATGACACCCCACCTGGAGCCCTGCATCCAGCTCTTCCCACACAGGAAGGGTAGGGACCTGTTGGAGCAAGTTCAGAGGAGGGCCAGTTGATCAGAGATATTCAGCACATCTCCTGTGCAGACTTGGAGTCATTCAGCCTGGGGAAGGCTCCAGTGGAGACCTCTCAATATGTAAAGAGACCTATAAGAAAGATGGGGACAAATTTTTAGTAGGGCTTATTGTAATAGGACAGGGGGTAATGATTTTAAACTAAGTGAGAGTAGATATAAGGAAGAAATTTGTTATTATGAGGGTGGTGAGACTGACACAGATTGCCTTGAGAGATGGTGGCTGCCCCATCCCTGAAAATATTCAAAGTCAGGCTGGACTGACTGGCATCAGGGATCAGAGGCAAGACTTTTCTCCACAAAACAGATCAATAAACAGATTTCAGTAGAAAGAGATGTAAATATACTCTGAATGTTTTGTTTCATTTAAGAATGTTTAATGACTTTCCATCTGAGAAACCTGATGGAGTTGAAGATGTCCCTGCTCACTGCTGGGGGGTTAGACTACAGGATCTTTAAAGGTCCATTCCAACCTAAACTACTCTATGATTCTACGATTATAATCATGAGTCTACAATTCTGTGAAATTTGTCTTCTTTGAAAGGCCTTCTGACTTTCTGACACAAAAAATCCTTTCAGTCTCTGGGGATTGCTTTCACGATTATTGCAAATTTTCCAGCTCAAGGAGGTTGAAGTAGCCTTTCCCATGCACCCAGGTTTCACTCTCCAAATTGTGACTGTAGCTGCTCTCAAAATATACTTATCTGATCATGTATTGATGTCGTTCCGATTGGGAACGGCTG